>NC_077230.1:131016490-131278990 GCF_027887165.1 Monodelphis domestica | reverse complement strand
CCCCCCCCCCCCCCCACCTCTCCCATAGCTGATGCGCGATTCCACTGGGTATCACCCAGCAGTCATCTTTAGAAAAGACCTTGAGATCCCAGACCAGCACAAGGTCACAAATGTTATGTAGCAACTAAGCTGTTTTGAGCCCAATTCCCAGAGTCTGAGGTGCAGAAGGGAGTATGTTCTGGGGGTATTGGGGAATTGTACATTTATTCTTGCCATATCTTTGGAGTCAGTATCCCTTTGGAGATGCTATTGATGTGGTGGTGAAAGGGAACTGGGGATAGTTACTGAGCAGTGAAAGTCATTAAAGCAGAGATAACCCTCCTTATCTCTGCTGGAGACCCTTTGGATCCTGGAGGGAGATGTCTCCCAGGGTCCAGAGCACACCAGCTGCACCACGGTGGGTTACGGAATGGTTAATGAGATATATACATATATAAATACAGAGAAACTTGGAAAGGCTCCTGTGATCTGATGTGAACTAGCAGAACTAGGAGATAATTTATGTAAGAATAAGATTGTAAAGTCAAACAAGTTTAAAGACTTCATGATGAAAAATTCCTGATAGAAGTATTAAGCTATAAAGAATGAAGAATAAACACTTTTGGACATGGCCGAGGTGGAAATTTGCTTTGTCTGACTTTGCCTATTTGTTAATATGATTTTGTTTTTCTTTTTAGGGAGAGAGACAGTGGAAGGTAAAAAAAAAATTGTTAATCAAAAGATAATATTTTATTTTTTAAAAAAGGGAGTAACTCAGGCAAGTCACTTGACTTCTAGATTTTAGTTTCTTCAAGTGCAAAAAGGCGTTTTGGACTAGATTATGAGTGTCCCTGGGAGCTCAAAATCTATTCTATGAAATAGATGGGACTTAATTGGGGAGGAAGCGTAGAGGAGTATTGAATGAATGAATGAAAACAACATTTAAACTCTTCTTATGTTGCACTAATCCCTTAGAAGTCAAATATAAAGCCAATCCCTGCTCTAGGTGAGATGTCCTGTGTACCATAGTGGTAGTTTGGGTCTGGAATTCACAAGTGAGACAATAGGACAATAATCAGAAGCAATGCTGGTGTGGATTTGCCCACAATTTTAGGAAGAAGAAAGGGAATATGGGAGGAGGCAGGGGATACATATCCATGCCTATGGATTGAAATATGGCCCCAAATGTTAAAATAACAATCAATGAAGGGTAAATTCTGGGACTTTAAAGAAAGGCAAAAATACAGTCACTGGTCTCCAAAAGCTCACATTCAAATGGAGGAGATAATATGTAAGTAATGATGTACATTCAAAATTAGAAGAATGGGCCAAGGAAGGCCTCCTGCCAGAGCTGAGATTTGAAGGAAGCCAGGAAATCTAAGAGCAAAGGTGAAAAGGGAGAGCATCCCAGGAAAAGGAAAGAGGTAGGACAAAGGCATGGAGCAATGGTTAGGAGGACTTGTAGGAGGACCTGATTTTGAATCCTTTCTCAGACACTTACCATCTGTGTGATGGAGGAAGTCCCTTAAGCTTTCTTGCCCCAGATTCCTCATCTTTTAAAAAAAAGGGATTGTGATAAGAGAATATTTGGCTTAAACTTTCTTCTGACCATTTACCAAAGACGAGCAGGCCATGGAACCAACCAGAGCTTGCAAAATCAAGCTGAGACTTTGATTATAGCCCCTGGGGTTAACAGGTTAACTTTTTCTTTTTTTTTTCTGTCCTCAAATTTACAGATTGAGATATCTGCTAATAGCTGCTGATGGAGATCTTCCCCTTCAGCCATTTGTTCTTTGGCCTGTAAATCATTATCTTATTTACTCTTTGAAACTCCACTGAACCCATCTTGCATATGTAACCAAATCCTATATAAAACTGCTGAAATTACTGTTCAGGGATGGTTGATTTTTGTAAACAGTGAGACTATATTCTCACCATCATAAGATCATTTCCTCATATCTTTGTGTTATTAACTGTTATGAGTGACAGCCCTGCCTTCAGTGAAATCTCAGGTAACTTTTGTCCTAGCATATAATAGACATAATGTGATTCACAGATCTGCACAGTCTGGCCCCAGGGCCCCAGAGCAGGAGCCAAACCTTTTTGAGGCTGAGGAGACCACATTAGTAATGACAGTTAGACCTTCAGCATAGGCTGGATTTGGGAAGGCTTTGAAGGGGCCCAGATACTCTGGGGGAGAGAAAGAAGGAGAGAAGGGGCAGTGTCACAGAATAAGCAAACATTTGGAGGTGGGGAACGACCACATTTTATTAAGAGCACAAAGGGTGGATTAGAAGTAGAAGTATTAGATTATTGGAGAACTGTGGAAGAGATTTCAATAGGTATTTAGGGATTGGTAGTAGAATAGGATTAGGTTGAATTGTCCTTGTGTTTGGATTTCAGTTGCAGAGGCCAAAAGTTTCACTTTTTTGGGGGGGTCATTTGCTTTATGAAACTGAGAGACACTTAGATGTGACTGTGTTAAAGGAATTTGGTTCCCTTGGGCTCAATGCCATTCTGGCTCCCTTAATGAATAGTTGCTAAGAGTTCGAGTCCAAGACTACTCTTTCATATTTGCACAGGGATTTAGGGTGCCTGACACAAATATATTTCCTCACTTGATTCTTACAATAGCAAGATTTCTGGCATTCTCACCTCCATTATACCCATAAAGAAACTGAGGGGCATCTAGGTGGCTCAGCAGATAGATAGGAGATGGACAGGAGGTCCTAGGTTCAAATCTGATCTCAGACACTTCCCAGCTGTGTAACCTGGGCATGTCACTTAACTCCAATTGCCTAGTCATTACTGCTCATCTGCCTTGGAACCAGGACCACATATTAATTCTAAGATGGAAGGTAAGAGCTTAAAAAAGAGAAACTGAGACCTAGGAAATTGTTTTTTTTTTTTAAGATTTTAAGAGTAAATATATATGTATATATAAGAAAAATTTTCCATGGTTACATGATTCCTGATTCCCTGCTCCCCCTCCCCCAACTCTTTCCTTTCCCCTCCAGGAGTTGACAAGCAATTCCATTGGGTTATACACGTATCTTCCTTCAAAGCCTATTTCCATGTTACTCATATTTGCAGTAGAGTGATCCTTTAACATCAAAACCCAGTCATATCCCTATTAAAATGTGATAAATTATATGTTTTTCTTCTGCGTTTCTGCTCCCACAGGTTTTCCTCTGGATATGTATAGCATTCTTTCTCATAAGTTCCTCTGAATTGTCCTGGGTCATTGCATTGCTGCTAGTAGAGAAGTCCATTACATTCGATTGTACCACAGTGTATCAGTCTCTGTGTACAATGTTCTCCTGGTTCTTCTCCTTTCACTCTGCATCACTTCCTGGAGGTTGTTCCAGTCTCCATGGAATTCCTCCACTTTATTATTCCTTTTAGCACAATAGTATTCCATCACCATCATATACAGCAATTTTCTCAGCCATTCCCCAATTGATGGGCATCCCCTCGTTTTCCAATTTTTGGCCACCACAAAGAGCGCAGCTATGAATATTCTTGTACAAGTCTTTTTCCTTATTATCTCTTTGGGGTACAAACCCATCATTCCTATGGCTGAATCAAAGGGCAGACAGTCTTTTATCACCCTTTGGGCATAGTTCCAAATTGCCCTCCAGAATGGTTGGATCAATTCACAACTCCACCAGCAATGCATTAATGTCCCAACTTTGCCACATCCTCTCCAGCATTCATTACTTTCCTTTGCTGTTATGTTAGGCAATCTGCTAGGTGTGAGGTGATACCTCAGATTTGTTTTAATTTGCTTTCCAGGAAATTGTTTTGCTTAAAATCACACAGAAGATTGATCCTCTCTGAGGAATCTGGGTGGAGAGCTTGATTAAATGCTGGACCTTCAGTCAGGAAGACCAGAGTTCAAATGTGTTCTCAGAAACTTACAAGCTGTGTGACCCTGGAAAAGTCACTCACCCTCTTTCTGCCTTAGTTTTCTCAACTGTAAAATGGTAATGATGGTAATATTACCTACCTCCCAAAGTTATTGGGAGGGGCAAATGAGAATATTTGTAAAATACTTAGCCCAGTACCTGGAATATAGTAGATGAGGAGTATAGGTTCCTTGCCTTCTTTCCTTCCCACCCACTCTGAACCAGTTTTACCAGTAGAAGGGGTCACTGAGTGGCTTATCTGAATTCATTACTGCCTAGTCTACAAAAGTATCTGATAAATCCAGTGTGGCTGAGATTTGGAAATCTGATAAGGTTAAGTAGAAGCTGGCAACATCAAAGAAGAATCCACTGCCTTCAACTGAAACAAAAGAACAGGATGGGCAAGAGAGGGAAGCCTGGTGAAATCTGCTCTGCTGACATTCATATAAACCTTCACAACCTCTTTGATTTCTTCTAAGTTTTTTTAACTGGGTAACAGAGAAAGAGGATAAATCCTCTGCGATCATCTTGAATCTGGATAAACTTCTGATTTTGAGCATTTTTTAAGAATTAACTCAAGCATCGATGCCTTTAGGGTCACAGTCTCATAAATCATATATGGAGAGCTGGAAGGGGCCTTGGAAGTCATCTAGTCAAACACTCTCACAGATGAGAAAAATGAGGTTCAGACAAATTAATTGACTAGAACATGGCAATTGGGATTTGAGACCAGGCTCTTTATGTAGAACATTTTAAAAAACTCTTATTTTATGTCTTCGTATCAATTCTAAAGCAGAAGAGTATCAAGGGCTAGGCAACTCAGGTTAAGTGACTTGCCCAGGAAGTATCTGAGCCCACATTTGAACCCAGGGTCTTCCTAACCCCAGCCCTGTCACTCAGTAAACTGTGCTACTCAGCTGTCCTAAACTAGCAATCATAGTGATTCCTTTGAAAAGAAAGAAGGAGCCTGAGGATAAAATGAATATTGAATATATTTAAATGAAATTAAACCAGGGAAGTAGGAAACCCCAATCTAGGTGAGGTTATGACCTGGAATGTCTTGGGTTCACTGGCCTGGAGTTACCCAGACATTATGTGTCAGAGGCAGGACTTGAGATGGGGCTTGAACCCTAGATCCTAGCAACTCCTAGCTAAGCTCTCTCTGTGTACTGTCCTGCTCCCTCTCTAGTCTTTAAAGAATGGGTAAGGGAGCAGCTGGGTGGCTCAGTGGTTTGAGAGCCAGGCACAGAGATGAGAGGTCCTGGGTTCAAATGTGGCCTCATATACTTCCTAGCTGTGTAAACTTGGGCAAGCCACTCAACCCCCATTGCCTAACCCTTACTACTTTTCTGATTTGGAACTAATACACAGTATTGATTCCAAGATGGAAGGTAAGGGTTTAAAAAAAAAAAAGAAAAGGTAAGAATTCAACAAAAAAGACATTCTAGAGAGAGGTAACAAAATATCCAAAAGAACTAGGTGAGAACACATAGGACAAAGAAAACAGTGTAGTCCCATCTGGCCGAAGTTAAAAGTCTATCGAGGAGAGTGCTATGAGGAAATATTGAAAAGTTGAGTAATTTTTTGTTCCCCCCTCAGGGTGCTGGTTTCAGCCATCACTCACCTAATGGGAAAGGGAATGGGTCAGAATGGAATTCCACGAGGGACATCCGGTCAAGATAGCAGCTTAGAGAAAGCTAAAGTTCAGAGCTCCAGAAACACTTCCTTACTGATCTTAAACTGAATGCTCCTAGGGCACCAGAATTCAAAACAAAAAACAGAATAGACCCTGGGAACACACTCCTCCTGGACTTGGATCAAAAGGTACGACCTCCCAAAAGTCAGAACCCAAGATCACTCGGATCTAAGGGGTAGGCAAAAGGAAGGTCCCAGGACCCATCCCCCCCAACCCAGAGCGCTGAATCCGAGGCAGCAGCAGGAACCTCAGGGCAGGCAAAAGGGCCTCGGGAGCCAGCTATTCTGAAGGCCACATCCTGAAAACAACCTGACCCAGTCTCGGGGGCACCCAGACAGCAGGGAAATAGAGAGAGACGGGGGGAGCCTGTAGCCCCCTGACCAGATCCTTCCATCTGAGTCTCACCGAAGGTCCCTGCTTCAGGGCATACTCAGTCTGAGGTTAATCCTATCACCAGCCCTCAGAGCTCCTGGAAGCCACGGGCCCTCCCCCTCAGAGTGCAGGCTCCTCTGGCCAGCAAAGGCATTGAAATACATCTGAGAGTGTCAAGCCAGATGCAGAGCATAGAAGTAAGGCAACAGAGAAGCATCAGGAGAGAACTGAGGAGGGTACTAACACTGAAACACCGAAACACCAGCAATTCCGGGCTTCCTGGGGAAGACAGACAATTTGCCTGGGGCTAAAGTCACTGAACACCAGACAGATAACAGAAGAGCCAGCCCCCCTCACTCAGATAGAGATGGCAAACAGCACAGAAGCAAAAAAGCCTCAAAACAACAGGAAAAACAAGAAGGGGGCAACTTTGGACACATTTTATGGAACAAAAATACAAAATACAGAAGAGATAGAAGAGGAAACACAAGCAAATGCTCTGAAACCTTCCAAAGGAAATGGAAACTCTCCACAAACTTTTGAAGAATTTGAATCAAAAATGATCAAAAAGATGGAAGCCTTCTGGCAGGAAAAGTGGGAATTAATGCAAAAGAATTTCACGCAACTACAAAACTGGTTTGACCAAACTGAAAAGGAAAACCAGGCTTTAAAGGTCAGAATTAGGCAACTGGAAGACAACGAGCAGGTAAAAGAGCAAGAATCAATAAAGCAAAGCCAAAAGATCAAGAAATTAGAAGAGAACATAAAATATCTCACTGACAAGGTGACAGACTTAGAAAATAGAGGGAGAAGAGACAATTTAAGAATAATTGGACTACCAGAAAATCCAGAAATTAACAGCAAACTCGACATCGTAATACAAGATATAATCAAAGAAAATTGCCCAGAGATTCTAGAACAAGGGGGCAATACAGCCACTGACAGAGTTCACAGAACATCCTCTACACTAAATCCCCAAAAGACAACTCCCAGGAATGTAACTGCCAAATTCCAAAGCTTTCAAGCAAAAGAAAAAATCCTACAAGAAGCCAGAAAAAGACAATTTAGATATAAAGGAATGCCAATCAGGGTCACATGAGACCTTGCAAGTTCCACTCTGAATGATCGTAAGGCATGGAACATGATTTTCAGAAAGGCAAGAGAGCTGGGTCTTCAACCAAGAATCAGCTATCCAGCAAAACTGACTATATACTTCCAAGGGAAAGTATGGGCATTCAACAAAATAGAAGATTTCCAACTTTTTGCAAAGAAAAGATCAGAGCTCTGTGGAAAGTTCGATATCAAAAAACAAAGAGCATGGAATACCTGAAAAGGTAAATATGATAGAAAGGGAAAAGGAGAAAATTGTTGTCTTTTCATTTATTCAAACTCTCTTCTATAAGAACTACATTTATATCAATCTATATATATTAATATATGGAAAATGTAATGTGTAAATAGGGGGAAAAGAAGAATCAAATAGAATAATCTTTCTCACACAAAGATTCACACAGGAAGGGAAGGGGAAGAAAACTCCTATAAGAAGGAGAGGAAGAGAGTTTTTACTTAAACCTTACTCTCAGGGAAATCAACTCTGAGAGGGAAAAACATCCAGATCCATTGGGATCTTGAATTCTATCTTACCCAACAAGGGTAGGGAGAAGGGAAAACCAAAGGGGGAAGGGGGGAGGGAAAACAAAAGGGGAGGGAAGGAGAGGGGGGAGGAGGAGGGAACAAAAAGGGAGGGGCTAGAAAGGGAAACATATCAAGGGAGGGGACAAGGGGGACTGATTCAAAGTAAATCATTGGATTAAAAGGTTAGAGCTAAAGAAGAAAGGTTAGAATTAGGGAAGGATATCAAAATGCCAGGGAGTCCACAAATGACAATCATAACTTTGAACGTGAATGGGATGAACTCACCGATAAACCGTAGATGAATAGCAGAATGGATTAGAATCCAAAACCCTACCATATGTTGTCTTCAAGAAACACACATGAGACGGGTTGACACCCACAAGGTCAGAATTAAAGGATGGAGTAAGACCTTCTGGGCCTCAACTGATAGAAAGAAGGCAGGAGTGGTAATCATGATATCTGATAAAGCCAATGCAAAAATAGACCTGATCAAAAGGGATAGGGAAGGTAATTATATTTTGTTAAAAGGGACTCTAGACAATGAGGAAATATCATTAATCAACATGTATGCACCAAATAATATAGCACCCAAATTTCTAATGGAGAAACTAGGAGAATTGAAGGAAGAAATAGACAATAAAACCATACTAGTGGGAGACTTAAACCAACCATTATCAAATTTAGATAAATCAAATCAAAAAATAAATAAGAAAGAGGTAAAAGAAGTGAATGAAATCTTAGAAAAATTAGAGTTAATAGACATATGGAGAAAAATAAATAGGGACAAAAAGGAATACACCTTCTTCTCAGCACCACATGGCACATTCACAAAGATTGACCATACACTAGGTCACAGAAACATGGCATACAAATGCAGAAAAGCAGAAATAATAAATGCAGCCTTTTCAGATCACAAGGCAATAAAAATAATGATCAGTAATGGTAAGTGGAAAACCAAATAAAAAATTAATTGGGAATTAAACAATATGATACTCCAAAATCATTTAGCTTGAGAAGAAATCACAGAAACAATTAATAATTTCATCAAGGAAAATGACAAAGGCGAGAAATCCTTTCAAACCTTTTGGGATGCAGCCAAAGTAGTAATCAGAGGTAAATTCATATCCCTGAGTGCATATATTAACAAACTAGGGAGAGCAGAAATCAATCAATTGGAAATGCAAATAAAAAAACTCAAAAGCGATCAAATTAAAACCCCCCAGCAGAAAACCAAACTAGAAATCCTAAAAATTAAGGGAGAAATTAATAAAATAGGAAGTGATAGAACTATTGATTTAATAAATAAGACTAGAAGTTGGTACTTTGAAAAAACAAACAAAATAGACAAAATACTGGCCAATCTAATAAAAAAAGGAAAGAAGAAAAGCAAATTAACAGCATCAAAGATGAAAAGGGGGACATCACCTCCAATGAAGAGTAAATCAAGGCAATCATTAAAAATTACTTTGCCCAATTATATGGCAATAAATACAGCAATCTAGGCGATATGGATGAATATATACAAAAATACAAACTGCCTAGACTAACAGAAGAAGAAATAGAATTCTTAAATAATCCCATATCAGAAAATGGAATCCAACAGGCCATCAAAAACTCCCTAAGGAAAAATACCCAGGGCCTGACGGATTCACAAGTGAATTCTACCAAACATTCAGAGAACAGTTAATCCCAATACTATACAAATTATTTGACATAATAAGCAAAGAGGGAATTCTACCAAACTCCTTTTATGACACAAACATGGTACTGATTCGAAAACCAGGCAGATCAAAAACAGAGAAAGAAAATTATAGACCAATCTTCCTAATGAATATAGATGCAAAAATCTCAAATAGGATACTAGCAAAAAGACTCCAGCAAGTGATCAGAAGGGTCATCCACCATGATCAAGTAGGATTTATACCAGGGATGCAGGGCTGGTTCAATATTAGGAAAACCATCCACATAATTGCCTATATCAACAAGCAAACCAACAAAAATCACATGATTATTTCAATAGACGCAGAAAAAGCCTTTGATAAAATACAACATTCATTCCTATTGAAAACACTAGAAAGCATAGGAATAGGAGGGTCATTCCTAAAAATAATAAATAGTATATATTTAAAACCATCAGCCAATATCATCTGCAATGGGGATAAACTAAATGCATTCCCAATAAGATCAGGAGTGAAACAAGGATGCCCATTATCACCTCTACTATTTGACATTGTACTAGAAACACTAGCAGTAGCAATTAGAGAAGAAAAAGAAATTGAAGGCATCAAAATAGGCAAGGAGGAGACTAAACTATCACTCTTTGCAGATGACATGATGGTCTACTTAAAGAATCCTAGAGGTTCAACCAAAAAGCTAATTGAAATAATCAACAACTTTAGCAAAGTTGCAGGATACAAAAGAAACCCACATAAATCATCAGCTTTTCTATACATCTCCAACATAGTTCAGCAGCAAAAACTAGAAAGAGAAATCCCATTCAAAATCACCTTAGACAAAATAAAATACCTAGGAATCTATCTCCCGAGACAAACACAGAATCTATATGAACACAACTACAAAACACTCTCTACACAACTAAAACTAGACTTGAGCAATTGGAAAAACATTAACTGCTCATGGGTAGGACGAGCCAATATAGTAAAAATGACCATCCTACCCAAATTTATCTATCTATTTAGTGCCATACCCATAGAACTTCCAAAAATTTTCTTTACTGGTTTAGAAAAAAACCATAACAAAGTTCATTTGGAATAACAAAGGATCAAGGATATCCAGGGAAATAATGAAAAAAAAATGCAAAGGAAGGGGGCCTTGTAGTCCCAGATCTCAAACTATATTACAAAGCAGCAGTCATCAAAACAATTTGGTACTGGCTAAGAGACAGAAAGGAGGATCAGTGGAATAGACTTTGGCAAGTGACCTCAGCAAGACAATATATGATAAACCCAAAGATCCCAGCTTTTGGGTCAAAAATCCACTATTCGATAAAAACTGCTAGGAAATTTGGAAGACAGTGTGGGAGAGATTAGGATTAGATCAACACCCTACACCCTACACCAGGATAAATTCAAAATGGGTGACTGATATGAACATAAAGAAGGAAACTATAAGTAAATTAGGTTAACACAGAATAGGGTACATGTCAGACCTTTGGGAAGGGAAAGACTTTAAAACCAAGCAAGAAATAGAAAGAGTCACAAAATGTAAAATAAATAATTTCGACTACATCAAATTAAAAAGCTTTTGTACAAACAAAACCAATATAAATAAAATCAGAAGGAAAGCAACAAATTGGGAAGCAATCTTCATAAAAACTTCTGACAAAGGTTTAATTACTCAAATTTACAAAGAGCTAAATCAATTGTACAAAAAATCAAGCCACTCTCCAATTGATAAATGGGCAAGGGACATGAACAGGCAGTTCTCAGCCAAAGAAATCAAAACTATTAATAAGCACATGAAAAAGTGCTCTACATCTCTTATAATCAGAGAGATGCAAATCAAAACAATTCTGAGGTATCACCTCACACCTAGCAGATTGGCTAACATGACAGCTATGGAAAGTAATGAATGCTGGAGGGGATGCGGCAAAGTAGGGACATTAATTCATTGCTGGTGGAGTTGTGAACTGATCCAACCATTCTGGAGGGCAATTTGGAACTATGCCTAAAGGGCAATAAAAGACTGTCTGCCCTTTGATCCAGCCATAGCACTGCTGGGTTTGTACCCCAAAGAGATAATAAGGGAAAAGACTTGTACAAGAATATTCATAGCTGCACTCTTTGTGGTGGCCAAAAACTGGAAAATGAGGGGATGCCCTTCAATTGGGGAATGGCTGAACAAATTGTGGTATATGTTGGTGATGGAATACTATTGTGCTCAAAGGAATAATAAAGTGGAGGAATTCCACGGAGACTGGAACAACCCCAGGAAGTGATGCAGAGTGAAAGGAGCAGAACCAGGAAAACTTTGTACACAGAGACTGATACACTGTGGTACAATGGAAGGTGATGGACTCCTCCACTAGGGACAATGCAATGTCTCTGAACAATCTGCAGGGATCTAAAAAACACTATCCACAAGCGGAGGATAAACTGTGGGAGTAAAAACACCGATGAAAAGCAACTGCTTGACTACAGGGGTGGAGGGGATATGACTGAGGAGAGACTCTAAATGAACACTCTAATGCAAATACCAACAACAGGGAAATGGGTTTGAACCAAGAACACATGTGAAACTCAGTGGAATTGTGAGCCGGCTATGGGAGAAGTGGTTGGAGGGGGGCGGGGGGAGGAAAAGATAATGATCATTGTTTCCAATGAATAATGTTTCTAAATAACCAAATAAAATAATGTTTAAAAAGTAAAAAAAAAGAATGGAATTCCACACTCATTTATTCAATACTGCCTTTGAAGGAGTTGGCAGAGTGGCAGAGATCCAACCCTAGGTCTTCTGGGTCCACCAGTCCTGGTCTCTGAAAGGTCATCCTGGGCCAGAGACACTCTCAAGGGATGTGATAAGCTGTGGGTTTGGGGTCACATGCTTAGCACCTTGGGCTCTTCCTTGTTTCTATGTTTACCTTGATAAGGAATGACCCATCCTAAAGAATACAGCTTGACTCATGTTACTTTCCTGTCCCACCTCTTTTCACCTGTGGATTAATTAGGCGTGGAGACTAAGCCACATTCCTTTGCACTTGACCTGTGTTTCCAGATAGGTAGTCTCATGTTTCGCTGGATTTTAGTTCAGTCTTCCAGGTTAGATTTCAAGATCCTTTAAGATCAGGGACTCTTTCTTCTCTTTTCTTTATTTTCTCCCCATGGTAACTAGAACAGGGCTCTGCTCAGTACAGTCAGTGGGTTGGACATTTAAGAAATGAAACCCAGAACGAGTAAACTTTTCACTCAGGGCAGATGCTTGAGAGAGGTTCCTCCAGGTATTGTCAAGGGTATGAAAGGAAAAGTCAGAAGCCAGGGGGTTAGAAAGTCCACCCTGATGTTTCTTCCTTGCTGGAAGCCCTGGGCAAGTCACTTACCCCCAATTGCCTAGCCCTTGACAGTCTTCTGCCTTAGAACTGATACTAAGACAGAAAGAAAGGTTTTTAAAATAATTCCTAGATGGAGAGCCAGAGAATCTGAGGGAGATTTCTGCTCCCGAGGGTAGAGTTGGCCAGAAGAAAGGTGCTGGTGATGAGGTCAGTGGTGGGAGAGGAGAGAGGAAGAATCATATGGCTATTGGTATTGGCAGAATTGGACCAGGGAGGAAATGTCTCAGCACACACTAAATCCTTCATTGTGTGGCAAAGCCCCAGCTTAGTTATAAATGTGTTAATTAATATTAATTATGGAGAAGTAGCATGTCTAAGTTTAGAAGCTGTAGTCTTAGAGTTCAAAGTTCTAGCTTAGAATTCTGGCACGAATATGACCTAACTTCACTAAATTTCAGTTTACTCATTTGTAATAATACTTATATTAATATAATAATAATACTTTCTATAACTTCCCCTTAGAGAAACTGCAAGGAAAATGTTTCATAAATCTTAAGGTCATATATAAATGAGTTATCATTATTATTGTAACCTTTTATTCATCTGTCTTAGAAGCAAAACTATGTATGATTAAAACTCAATTCCATTCATAGAACTACAGAGTTTTAGAACTGGAACCCTGAAAACCAGAAAACTGATACCCAAGGAACTAAACTGACCCCATGATTCAAAGAATCAAAATCACAAAATGTTGTAGCTAGAAGTGACCTTAGAGGTCATTTAGTCCAAAGCTTCTAATTTTATAGATGAGGAAACTGAGGCTGGTAGCACTAAAGTGGCTTATCCTTGGCCATGCCCAAATTAGAAAATGGTAGAGCCAAAACTGAAACCCAAGTCTTCTGATTTCAAGTCCAGATCTCTTAAATAATTTGAATTGATACCTTTTGTTTTTATAGCGATAATTTCCCAATATCAAATTCTCTCTCTTCATGGATTTCTCCTTTGTGACAAAGAAAATGCGTTGGGCAAAAACAAATGATTTAGTGATTGTGTCTGACAGTATATACAAGATTCTACACAACTAGTCTTCCACCTATCTTGAAGGGTGGAGGTTCTGTTCTTGGCTCCTCTCTAAGACTAAGATTGGCAGTTATGATTCAGAGTTATGCTTCCTTTCACTTTTTCTTTTTGTTTACATTATTGCCATTGTGTACATTGCTCTCTTAGTTCTATTTAATTTGCTGTGCATCAGTTCATACAAAACTTGCCAAGCATTCTTAGAGTTATCATTTCTTATTTTGAAATCATATTTTTTCATAATCATACTACAAATTGTTCAGCTATTCCTTAATTGATGGGCAATTATTCTTTCCACTGGTGACTGACTGCATTGGCTAATTCTCAATACATTCTAAGTTAGATCACTTGTGATTTCCTAGGTGATTATTTATGGAGTTTTTTCATTAAAATGCCTTTCCTTCAAGGCCTAACTCCAGTTCTAGTTATTGTATTAAGCCTTCACTAATTATTTCAGCCCACATTATTCTTTCCCTTTGCACTGAAACTGTAGAATGCTTCTAACATATACCATATAATTTTGCACTTGCTCCTGAAATTGGTTCATATTGTCCTCTAATTGCATTTTGTGTAAATCTAAACTATTCAATAGATACTAATCTTCTTGGGGTCAGGGCCTGCCTTTTATTTCTTTGTTTCTAAGGTTTTGATGCAGAAGTGGGGATACCCTCAATAAGCACATGTTGAAGTAAGATGCATTAAAATAGCTTGTTTAAAGTTATGATTAATATATACATTGAAAAGGAAATTAATTTTTTTTTCCCTAAATTGATATGTAACTTGAAAGCAGATGTCTTAAGTGCCTCCCAATAGCTAAAAATCACACCTGGGAGAGTGAGACAAATTGGTTGTTTTATTATCTTTGATAAGGATGTTCCTGGAAAGTGATATAACCTGGGGCTTTTTTGGCAAATTATTCAAATGAAGTCAAGCCACAGTTTCATAGAATTCAGTTTAGCTATGTTGATTATGTGTATTCCACATTAACCTGAACAGTGTTACCACAGATTGTAAGCTCTTGAAAAAGTAAGAACTCCCTTTTTTGGTCTTTGTATCCCCATATTAAATGCCCAGGTACTTTGAATATAATCTTTTATTGAATGGACTTCATATTGTACATATATTTAGGGCTGGAAAGGATCAATAGTAGGAGATGAAAAATATTTCCTTACTTCTAAATGATAGGAGTTAGACAGATGCCCTCTAACATCCCTCAGAACTCTAAATCCATCTTTCTATGGGTTTATCTGTGAGACAGTGTTGGTATGAAATATATGGATGTTTTAAAAATAATTGCATGGACACATAATAGGTAGTAGGACAAGCATAGTGATGACTATATTATAATAAGAGCCAAGTTGAGAGTGACAGATGTTAAAACAACCTAAGATAAATCTGAAGTCTAGAAACAATCCAGTCAATATTTACTAATCGCTTACTACGTTCCAGGCAATGTGCTAAGTGCTAAAGATACAAATGATAAAAACGACAATCCTTGACCTCGATGAGTTTATAATTGAAAGTGGGAAACAACACACAAAAAGGCAGGAAGTGGGTGTCACCAGGGAAAATCTTATTCTGGAGAGTTAAAACTAGTCGGCAGCAGATGCAAAGTGCACTGAGCCAAAAAGTCTAGTTCCTGCCCTCTATAAAGGAAGGCAATGGTAAGAGTTCAATACTTCTGGTCTAATTCACAGAGGGAAGAGGAGATGGAGGGAAGTGGTGGTGTCAATCAATGTTTGAATTAGCAGCATGGTGTTGAGTTTAGAAAAGATAGGCTTATCTTGAACACAGAGATACTTGGAGAAGAAACATGGTGGCTAAAAATATAAGTCTTCTGAGATAAATCTGCATGGACATTCCCACTTCTGGTTGCCAAGATGGTAGAATAAGGAATGTTCCAAACTCACCAAACCCATCTCCAAACAACCACAAAAGAAAAAATAATTCCCAAACAAATTCTTGATCAATAGAATCAAAAGAAGACAGTGAAGCAGGGTTTCAACTAAAGAAAATATAGAGGGGCAGCAGAAGGACCCATCTTGCTGGGGTAAGAGACGAAAGCAGTGTAATCTGCAGCATGAGCAACAGTCTGGTGCAAGCACATGCTGAGAAGCTTGAAGAGTGACTTAGTGAAAGTTCACCTAGAGGAAACATGAGCAAATGGAACAACCCTGTTGTTTGTAACACTAAGGGGAACTTGTTGGTAAGAAGTGGAATCCAGCTAAATCCATAGCACATGGTACCTGCAGGAACCCAGGAACAGTATTCTCTCCACACCAGATGTAGAGCTGAACCCCAACATATAGTCAAGATCATGAAACATTCCCTCTCCACCCCAAATAAGTAAATACAAAGAAAATGACTGACCCTAGGGAAAGCTGTTTCAGCAAAAGGGGAGAGCAAAATGCAATCTCAGAAGACAATGTCAAAATGGAAATATGTATGAACCCTCAAAGGCAAATGTGAAAGGATGTCAGATCTAAAATAAATTCCTTGAAGAGCTCCAAAAAAGGATTAAAATAAAAAGTAATAATAGGTTTAGGAGAAAAATGAGAAAAGAATGATAGAAAAATTTAACTGCTTAGAGAAAAAAATAACTGAAGAAGACAGATCCCTAAAAAAGGAGATACAAAATTTCAAAGAGGAAAAAAAATCTCTAAAAGGAAATTTAAAGCCCCAAAGAAGAAAGTATCTTCTTAAAAATTAGAATTGGACAAATGGTAGATAATGCTTGCATAAAACAGCAGAAAACAATTTAAGAAATTCAAAAGAAAATCTGAAATATATCCCTGGAAAAACAACTCACCCCCCAAAAAATATCCAGGAGAGATAGCCTATGAATAACTGGATGGTCTGAAAGCCATGATCCAAAAAACAGCCTAAACACCATTGCAAGAAATTATCAGGGAGAATTATTTTGATGTTCTCAAACAAGAGGGGAAAATAGAAATGGAAACAATTCACAGATCACCACCTGAAATAGATCTAGGACTATTCTAGCCAAATTCCAGAACTCCCAGGCCAAGGAGAAAATACTATAAGCAGCCAGAAAAAATATTAAATATTGAGGAGTCACTATCAGGATTATTCAGGACTTATCAGCCTCTCCATTAAAGGACTGAAAAGTGTGGAATATGATGTTCTACAAGGCAAAGGATCAAGAGTTACCTAGTCAGAGAAATGGAAATTAATACTTAATAATGGAATTTAATAATCCACAGAAAGAAATACATATTTAATGAAATGGAAAATTTCTAGGCATTCATGATGAAATGATCAGAGCTGACAAGAAAATATGCTGATCAAATTAGACACTCAAGAGAATCATAAAAAGGTAACAAGAAAGGAAAAAAAACTCAAGGGACTTAATGGGTTAAATTGATCATAGTCCTATATGGGAAAATGTTAACTAGGATACTTAATATATCTATGATGCTAAAGTATCTAAGTTATCTAAATTACTTAGTATTAGTACTTAGTAAATTACTTAATGTATGGAAGGTACTTAAAAAGTTTTTCACTATTAGGATAGTGAATAAGAGCATATGTAGGCAGAGAGCAGGGAGTAAGTTGAATATGTTGGGATGATATCCAAACAACCAAAACCAAAACAAACAAAATCAATGCTTAAAATAGAAGAATACACTAGGAAAAGAGAAAAGGAGACAAATTTGGGGGTAAATTATTTCACATAAAGAGGTGCTGAAGAATCAATACAGTAGAGGGAAGAATGGGGAGGTATTGAGAAATGATTGAACCTTTTACTTGAATTAGCACAAAGCATTAATAATATCCACAGCTAGCCATAGAAACCCATCTTACCTTATCAGCAAGTCAGAAGGAGAGTGTGTTGGAGGCAATGGTCAGAGATAAAAATATTTGTGAAAAAAGAAAGACTGAAAGGAGAGGAAGAGGAAGATAAACAATGGGATAATAAGATGGAGGGAAACACACACTAATAACTGTGATATTGAACTAGGTAAACCCATACTTAAGGTGGAAGAGGATAGCAGTATAGATTAAAAGCCAGAATCCCACAATATATTGTGTATAAGAAACTTATGGGATATCCATCAATTGGGGAATGTCCAAACAAGTTATGCTATATGATTATAATGGAATACTATTATGCCGCAAGAAATGGTAAGATGATCACAAAAAACCTTGAAAGACTTATATGAAATGTTGCAAAGTGAAGTGAGTAGAACCTGGAGAATGGTGTACATAGTAATAGCAATGAAATACTGTGATCAACTATGAATGACAACTATTATAAGCAATGCAAGAATCCAGGACAACTCCATGGGACTTGGGATGAAAAAGGGCTGTCCACTGCTATAGAAGGCACTGACAAAGTCTGAATGCAAATCGAAGCATGATATTCTTCACCTTATTCCTTCTGTTAAATTTTCTCTCATTTTAAGTGATATATATTCTTTTACGACACAATGAGCATGAAAATATGTATTGTATAATAACACCTGTACAATGCATATCATATTACTTGCTGCCTTGGGGAAAGAGGTTGTGTGAGAGAAAGGGAGAGAACATGAATGGGAAAATGTCAGAAAATGATTATTAAAAATTGTACTGATGTGCAATCTGAAAAAAAAGTTGAAAGACATATAAAAAGGAATAAACTACATGGTTTGGGGAGAGCTAATGGCAAAAGAAGATGAAAGTCTTGTAATAGGAAGAGGAGGTGTGCAAAAGGACTTTGCAATGCAAACTTTCAAGTGATTGACAGGAGCATGTGATGGGGAGTCACCTGGGAGCCTAAGGGTCAAGATCTGGGTATAGATTCTAAGGTCCCAACAGAAGGATTTACTTCTCTCCTGAAGGACCTTGGATTGCAGGTTTTACATCAGGTTTCTGGCTTTTGGTGATACCAGCTGAAGAGAGAAGAATCCTGCTTGGACTGGCTGCTGGCAGCTAGATCAGAGGACTAAAGACTCACTTCTCCACTGGACCTGCTTGGGACAGTTTTCATCTGAAGATTCTGGCCCATTGATTGGACTCCATTTGTGAGATTTTGTGTTGGGGAAACAATGTTTTTAGCTTAGAAAGTTAGGTTAAGATAGGTTTATAGAAATTAGGGTTTAAGATTGATTGTAATAATTTTCCTTACTTTTTCCCTTTTCCCTTTCCCAAAAATAAACCTGATTTTCATATGTTTCTTTCTTGTTCTTTCCACTTAAAAATTCCAATATTCCAGTCTAGAGTTGAGGCTGATGCTTTTCTTTCTTCTTGGTGAGCTTCTTAGCCTGGCTTTTACCAGACCTGCTACCTCCCCCCGATCAGCCTTTTTGGCAATGGCCTCTTCTTTAAGTATTTCCCTCAGATTCTCATCTCATTCTATTTAGTCCCATGGACCATAGAAATCACAGTATTTATATTTTTCAGGTGAGGAGACTGAGGGTCATAGGATTTAAGTGACTTGCCCAAGATCAGTAGGTAAGTGGCAGAACTAAGATCAAAACTTGAATGGCTTCTCCCTCATGGTACTAGGCTTTTGCTACTATATAACATTTATTGACAAATCTATTTTTTTCAACAGTCCATCCAATATTCATTTAACAAGTATCCATTGGCCCATCTATTATATCAAAAACTCTTTGAAACCAATTAAAATGCTCTTTTGGATAAGGCATAAATTATAAGTTTAAAAAATAAATTTAGAATTAATTTGTTTATTTTACAATTTACAATTTAGAGTTAAAACTGAGTATATCTTTTAACATTACTTGACCTAAAGTCATATTTTTATTGAATCAACTAATGGCATTAAGTAAACCCTTGTTAAACAGACTTGTGGTGTGGTCTGAAAATATAAATATAATGAAAAGTTTTGATGAGAGAATGTGTTCTCAGTTTTAAGAACTGGACTCGCAAATAATTTTTTGGAGCATACTCAGTGTAGTCATAGCCTATGTCTAGGTTTCTTTTTATCTTCTTTTTGAGAAATAAATAGTAAAAGTATCATTAGAAAAGAGATCATATTAGAAGGAAAGGGCAGAGAAATCATGGCTACTTGTAAATATTCAGTACCCACATCAGGTGGAAGAGAATTCTACATATATACAAATATATGATATAGTTTTATATATGTTTTATATATATATATATTAAACCCTTACCTTCTGTCTTAGAAAAGATATTAAATATCAATTCCAAAGCAGAAGAGCAGCAAGGGATTTGGGATTAAGCGATTTAATCAAGATTACATAGCTAGAAACTATCTGAAGTCACATTTGAACCCAGGATCTCCTGTCTCCAGGACCAGCACTCTATCCACTGTGCTATATAGCTGTCCCTACTAATTTATATTTGACAAGAGCCTGCATTGCTACAGGGTTTTAGAATATACTGTGAGTTCCCCTAACGTCCCTGACCATGTTGAGTGATTACAGACCCCAGGGTGAATCTTCTATGAATGAGATGAATGATTGCTTTCTCCTGTGTAATTGAAAGGATGGGTTGAGTTGGCACCAGACCCATTTCTCTTAGTTTATTAGCTAGTTCTCCAATCCAAATTTTATAAAGCTGTTACAGTGATGTCCCTAAAGTACGAGTCTGACCATGTCACATCCCAAATTAAGAGACTTCACTGGCATCCCACTTCATCCAGGATCACATACAAGCTCCTCTGTTTGGCTTGAAAAGTCCTTCACAATGTGGCTGCCACTTCACTTTCTAGACTTATCCCTTCTTGTACTCTTTGGTTCTGGAAACTGAACTCCCTGCATTTGTCCCTCATTTAAGGTATTCTGTCCCCCGTCTCTGTGGCTTGGTTTGGAATAGGCTTCCTACTCATCTCTGCTTCTCTGATTCCCTAGTTTCCTCCAAAAGTCACCTGGAATAGTGCCTCCCTCTAACTGTTAATGAGTTCCTCATCTACAAGTTTCTTTGGCATACATGATACATACATACATAAATAAATACATATATATAATACCAACTTATCTAGTTATTCTTTCAGTTGTGTGTGTATTGTTTAGTCATTCTTAGTCATGTCTGACTCTTCATGAACTGATGTGGGGTTTTCTTGACAAAGATATTGGAGTATTTTGCAATTTCTTCTTCAGCTCATTTTTATAGATGAGGAAACTGAGGCAAATAGTGTAAGTGACTTGCCCATAGTCACATAGCTAATAATTTTCTGAGGCCAGATTGAATTTAGGAAGATGACTCTTCCTGACTCTCAGGGCCAGGACACTCTACCCACTATCCTACCTAACTGTCCTATCAACTTATATTTCCATACATCTTCCTTGAATAATACATTTGAAAAATACATTTGTAAGCCACTTGAGGTTAGGAATTGCTTCATTTTTTGGATCTCTTGTGCCTGGCTTATAAAAGGTCCTGAATACATTCTAATTTATTGAGGAATTCAACAGGAAAGCTTTGCTATGGATACACAAAGTTAGGGGTTCTGTTCCCAAGATCTGCAATGTGGGTAGGTGGGAGGCAGAGTAGTAAGAAAGTCTCTCCTGGGGAAGGCTAACAAAGCATTTCAAGATTCACAATCAGGGAACCCAAGTGAATGCTGAGAATTAATCAACTGACACAGATATTAAGAGACTTTTTTGTTCATGGCACCAGAGAGAAGGCAAATTCTCTCTCTCTCTCTCTCTCTCTCTCTCTCTCTCTCTCTCTCTCTCTCTCTCTCTCTCTCTCTCTCTCTCTCTCTCTCAGTTTATCCTAGAGGAGATCTAAATGATGAGACACACAAAAAAATGACTAGCTGTATCAGGCAAGAAATAGCAAGTAACAAATGAGCACAGTATGCAAAGGCACCAAAATATACACAAAGATTTCAGATGGGATAGATCATTTTAGATGAGGAAACCCGAAAATTCCTTCTAACTGAAAAAAGTTCTAGGATGAGATGATTCTCAGGCTTCATTACAAGTTCCTCAGATTTGAAATGAACCTTGTAGGATGGACAGGACTAAGAAGGAGGGGGAAAAGTTGGGTATTATGGATGTGAGAACAACATAGGCAAAGACACATGGCCAGAAAAGGAAGCTGGAAGTCTTGAGTTAGTATTCACCCAGTTGACTGACTTTTACCTGTAAATTCCATGATTTCTCATGTAGTTTACTTATATAATGGCCATAGCTACTGTGATATTTAAGTGCATCCTAAGAATCTTTGGAGAAGGATGCCATTTTGAGAGAGTAGTTCTTTAAGTTAGTTCTTTTTATTCAGCATCCTTCTATTACTACAATGGCTTCTTAGATGAGAGTGCTCCTCCCACTTCAAACTCAACAACAGTGTGTTGGCCAACTGACTCAGAGTACAGCATGTCCCGTTAGCAGTTTTGCTAATGGAAACAAATGGAAAATTTGAGAGGATAGCTGAGTATACTTTGCCCATTCTCTGCCTCTAGAACGGCTTAGAGCTCGCGTCTCCAGGGATAAAGAGAAGAATGGATCCCAGTGATTTTCAAATCCCAGGAATTTCATGATGGAAAGGCCCCATGAATGAATTATTGGTTCCTAAAACATCTGATTATAAAAATACTACTATTAATCATGGGTCATGAGCCTCACTTTTCTGACTGAAAGTTTGGGGCTATACTGCAGAAGATTTTTGGTATTGTCAGGA
Organism: Monodelphis domestica; assembly: GCF_027887165.1. Classification (NCBI taxonomy): domain Eukaryota; kingdom Metazoa; phylum Chordata; class Mammalia; order Didelphimorphia; family Didelphidae; genus Monodelphis; species Monodelphis domestica. The sequence goes on along the minus strand of NC_077230.1, from coordinate 131,256,699 downwards.
AAAGGAAAAAAAAAGATTGATGTCTGTCACTACATTAGCATGTATACAGTATAGGTGCACATCTGTGAGTGTGACCTAGTGGTATCTTATGGAGTGTACTGTGTACACCACTGGCTATTTCCCTAAAAAGGCTGGTTGTATAATAGATAGAAATGTGATTTTCCTACTCTAAATCATGTCTCCAAAACAGTCTGGGTTCCTCTGGGATGTCATGGCATAAACCAAAGGGTTTGACCCAAAGGCATATGTGATCAAAAATCATATGGTGAGAAGATAAGTCAAATTCCACTTTCTCCACAAGAGCCAATCATGGTCCTTGTCACTGAAATCATCCCTTCAGCCAAATACTTCTCCATTCTATCTTCTCTACTCATTGCTTTGTAAGCTTTCAACCTTCCTCATTTTGAGTCAGGTGTAGGTTCCTTAGGGCAGTTATCATCCAATGTCAACTTGGAAAAAGTCTCCTCTCTTACATCCTGTGCTACCTCCTAATATACTCATTAGGAGAAAATTATTCATCGAGGCATATCATCAAATAATTTTAGAGACCATGGATTTATATACATTGAGGGAGATGGGAAGATCCCTACCTAAGTTCTTATTAAGTACCAAAATCCCCATGGTTAGCAATTCATTCCTTGATTTCCTTAAATAATAATCTACTTGGGCTCTGAGTATTTCATGATCATTCACATTTGTGCTTAAAAAGACTGGTGTTAATTATTCAAAAGCATTTATTAAACTCTCTGCTATAGAGCCCTCATTCTTACACTATAGTAATGGCTGAAATTTTTCTACAGTTTAAAAGAGAGTGTGTGGGATATAGTTGTGTTTGTGTGTATGAGTGTTGGATTTGTGCATGAGCACACATGTTGATTAGGGAAGAAAGGGATTTCATCCAGTGTTCTGTCACAAGGTACCAGGAGAAAGTAGGAGTAAAATTATAATGTTTAAGAAGAGAATGGGAGCAGGAAATCAGAAACAATAAAAATATAATAATAACAATAGTAGCTAGCATTTATATAGGGCTTTTTGTGTGCTAATACCATGCCAAACAATTATTTTAGGGGATTTTGTTTAGTGGGGTGTTGAGATAGAGAGGCCAAACAATTATTTTAGGGGTTTTTGTTTAGTGGGGTGTTGAGATAGAGAGAAAATATTTCAATTTGTTAAACTACTGACCGATGAAGTGCATATGAGGCTTTATTTTAATTTTTTTAAATGCTTGGCAGTACATGACCATGCCTGCTTTCCAGATATTTCTAAATTTCTTTCAGGGAAAAAATAACATTCTTGCTAGGATTACAAACACTAGTAATTTCTCCAACAACTCTGAAATATATAATAGTTTTTCTTGTTAGAGATCATGATTGCTATTCTTACCTTTTTTTTTTTAACTTCAGCAGAAGTATAATCAATCTTACTCTAGGCTTTTATTTTAACTCTAAATGAATTTTTCTGTTTAAAATATGTTTCTTGCAAATAACATGCTGTCCAATTCTGGCTTCTAATCCATTCTGCTATCTATCCTCTTCTACTTTATGAACAATTTCATCCCTTTCACATTCTTAAGTCTGATTATTAGCCATATTTCTCTCCAACCTATTGTCTTATATTCATCCTTCTCTTTTTAACCCTGTCCACTCCTCAAGAATCTCTTGTTTTGGACTACTACTACCCATCCTCTTATCCATGTTCTTCCCCTGCCTCTTCTAACTCCTTTCCTTTCTACTTATCTGATGGGTAAGATGAATTTCCTTACTCAACTCTGGGTGTGCATGTGAGTGTGTCTTACTCCCTAGTTTAACAAGTATACATTAGAATGAGGTTCAAGTGTTGCCCACTTTTCTCCCTATTATGTTATCTATTGCATGAACGCTTTCTTTCATGCCACATCTGAGATAATTTTCTCCATTCTTCTTTCTCCCCTATCTTGATGCATCCCTCTCTTTTTAAAAAAAATCTTTCCATTCTTCTGTTGAGGTCTTACTAACATTAGTAGACTCACTCTGAGAACCATGTTGATAATAAAATTCTGAGGAGTTAAATATATCATCATCCTACATTATTTAACCTTTTTAGTTCCTTGTGATTTTCATTTATATTTGCTTTTTAATGTTTCCATTAAACCTTGTAATTGGATGTCATATTTTCTATTTAGCTCTGATTTATTTTTATCAGCAGTGCTTCAAAGCCCTCTATTTCATTAAAAATCCATTATTTTCCTTGTAGGTTTATATTTAATTTTACTAGGCAGGTTATTCTTGGTTGTAATTCTAGGTCCTTTGCCTTCTAAAATATCATATTCTAAACTCTCTTTTTCTTTATGATAGTGACTGCTAAATTTTGTGTGATCCTGAATATGGCTTCAATGGTATTTTAAGCTTCTCACAGTATTTCCTTTTTGACGTGGGAGTTCAAGATTTTAGCTGTACTATTTCTTAGAATGTTTATTTTGAGATTTCTTTTAGGATGTGACTGGTAGATTCTTTCAATTTCTATGTTACCCTCTGGTTCTAAAATAACTGGGCAATTTTTCTTTTGTAATTTCTTGAAATATGATGCCTATGTTTGTTTGTTTGTTTTTGTTATTGTTGTTCATTGCTTTCAGGTGGTCCAATTTGACTTCCAAATTATCTCCATTCATCCATTTTCCACTCCAGTTGTTTTTCATATATTTCACACTTTCTTCTTTTTTTTTCTTCTCTTCATTTTATTGTTTCTTGATGTCACATAGTTATTAGCTTCCACTTGTCCAATTCTGATTTTTAAGTGGTTATTTTCTTCTATATTGTTCTGGACCTCTTTTACCAAACCATTAATTCTTTTTTCATGTAACTCCCCAATTTTCCTCTATTTGTATTATTTGTTTTAAAAAATATTTTCCCTCTTTTATGTCTCTTTCTTTAACTCTTCTGTGAATGCTTATTGGGTTTGTGTTCAATCTACATTTTTCTTTTAAGATTTACTTGTAGATGTTTTCTAATCATTATTTTTTTTTTATTTTGTGTCTTGAATTTTTCTGGCACTATGGTATCTTTTTGTGGTCAGATTATTTTGTTTACTTGCTCATTTTTCCAGTTCATTTGTTGACTTTGGACTTTGTCTTCTTTTTAGGCTACGCTTACCTCTTGGATGTGTGTAGTGGTTATAGCTGACCCAAATTTTGGTATTTAAAAAAAATATCCTTCTATTGATTTTGCAGCTCAGTCCGGGGACCTGTAAGTCTTCAGTGCTTCCTATATGGTATGATCTGGGAAGAGGTCTGTTGATTGCCATTCTGGTCTGTATTCTGTAAGTTCCTCACTCAGGTTTTAATCTGTTGATTAGTGTGTGGTTGATTTCAGTAGACTGCTCCTGGACTCAGTCATAGTAGCCTGTTGGAAGGTTCTGTTGGTTCAGAATTACTGAACTACTGCCTTCTCTTAGACTTTGATTTCCTGCCATGTTTTATTTTACTGAAGACTTATGTTCAGGGCCAAAAACTAGATCTCAGTCCCCACCATACTCTTGGACTTTGAGCCCCACTTATTTTCCTGGAATTTATTCCTTGCTCTTTATACAGATAGGGCCCTTACTCCCTTGCAACAACTCCTATCTGTCCTAGAAACCCTGAGTCATATGATTCCCAGGTCACTATGTTCCACCAAGTGATGGGTAACAGAATTGTCAGATGGCACCATTTCTGTTTCCTGCTCTAGTATTTAGATGCCCTAGGACCGTGTTGGTGAACCTATGGTAAGAGTGCCAGAGGAGGCTCTCCCTTCACCCTCTCCACTACACTTGAGGACATTTCTCACATGACCTACTTCTCTGTCCAGCAGTCTAATGCAAGGGCTTTCTCCCTCCCCTGGCTGGGGTAAGGGGGCTGTCACATGCAGCATGAGGTTGCAATTTGGGCATATCTTCTCGAGAAGGTTTGCCATCACTATTCTAGGATCTCTTTATATCTAAGTGTTTAATGACTTGGTGTTCTCTGCATTCTGGGATGGATGCCTTCTGTTGTTGCCAACTACTGCCCCAGTCCACTACCACTGTGTTGCACCCTTAGCCAGTCTCTTCCCTAGAATCCACAAACATTTCTATTTTCCTAAGTCTCCTTGGGCTAAAAAAATGACTCACTGTGACTTTTTTGGCTTTCCTGATCAAAATTCAATCTAGTTTGCTTTCTAAGTTGTGTAAGAGTTTATGGAGAAACTAAAGCAAAAATTCTAGCTCTCACTCTTCCATTTTGACTCTCCCCTCTACAACAGAGAATTTAGAGGAATTATCTCCTATTAAAGTGCAAATCTCCCTGAGAAAAGTTCTGTATGAATGTATCAGTCAAAAACTTTTTAGTCAATAAGCATTTATTAAATCCCTACTTATTATGTGCCAAGACCTGCTGAGTATTATGTATATAGAGAAAGACAAAGACAGTCCTTACCTTTGGGGAGCTCACAGTCTAATAGGTATATTAATCAATTAACTTTTTTTAGTACGATGTGAGGCAGAAATATTCAGTTTAATAGAGGGAAATAACATGAATAGGAGAAAAAATAAGGCAGCAGTTCCTAGAATTATAAAAAAGCAGAACTGGAAAAGAATCCTAGTATAACAATTGACAGTTTGGTGCAATGTCAATTGTGCTGAATTTGGGGTCAGAGAATCTGGGTTAAAATTCTAGCCATGCTGCTTACTACCTGTGATCTTAGGCAAGTCATTTAAGCTCTATCATTTATAGTTTTCTTATGTGTTTGATGAGGTAGCCTGTGAATTCACTTTAAACCTACAAGTGTTTTATGCCAAAATCTCTCAGGGATTCAATTTACTCATGGGTTGGGATCACTAGAAGACCTCTGAAGTGCCTTCTAGTTTTAAATCTATGCTATTTTGACTCACCTTCTGCTAGATGTGTCCGTCCCCTCACAAACATCCTGAAGGTGATGACTTGACTTTCAGAACAGGGTTGAATCAGAACAGGTTGGAGTAGTGGTCATACACAACATTCTATGTTCTAGCTCTCTGCCTTTGCATAAGCTGTTATCTAGGTATGGAAAGTATACCCTCCTCCCCTTCACCAGTTAGAATCCATTTTCCCAGGCTCAGCTTGTGACCTTCAGCATGAAACCTTTGCTGATCTCCCCAGCTGCCTGTTCTCCACATTTGCTCACTTTTAATTTAATTTCTATACTTAAATTTCTATATAACATCTTCCATATTCTAATTTAAACTGTTTGAAGGCAGATACTATTTCTTTGTTTTTGTATCACCAAAGCCTGGGACAGCATTTGGTGCACCATGTTGTCATTGTTGTTATTGTTCTGTCATTTCAATTGTGTTCAACTCTTGTCATCCCATTTGGGGTTTTCTTGGCAAAGATTTTGGGGTGGTTTGTCATTTCCTTCTCCAGATCATTTTACAGATGAGGAAAATGGGACAAACAGATTTAAGTGACTTGTCTAGAGTCACATAGCTTATAATTTCTGAAAACAGATTTGAACTCAGGAAGACTCATCTTCCTGTTTCCAAGCCTGGGGCACTCTATACACTGTACTACCTAACTACCTTATGATGGGGGATGATAGCTGTTCATAGTAGGAGCTTAATAAATGCTTACTGACTGATTGAATGATTAGTATCTTCCTTCTTGAGTCAGTGAATGACCAGGCTGTGCTTATAGCACAAGAATAAGGTGATATTTAATGCCTTCAATGTACTGCCTTCTAAAAATGAACCTGTCTGCCAAGTCTATAAAGCCTTTGCCATCGCCTAAGCAGGATTTGAAAAATCCATACTTGAGCTATTTTTATAAGCCCTGGGAACTGAAGAGGCAACCAAGGTCTCCTTGAACGCCAAGAACTTACTTTTGAAAGAATGTCTGAGGATCACATGATTTTCCTTATGAGCCAGGGTCACGGCTTGGACCCCACCTCCTATCTAGAAAAGTCTGACCTGTTAGAAAACCCAAAGTTCCAAGGCTAAAGTCCAGTCTGCATTTTCTTGCAAGTGGTTGAGTTGCATTTAAAGCTTAATTATGTGTGAAATGTGCAATTGCCACCTGCATTGGCCATTTGGCGGTGGCAGGAGAAGGCAGCCTGCCAAGCCCCTGTGCAGATCTGCTGCACTGAGGAAGCCAGACAAGAATTACTATGAGAATTTTAATGCAATTTGGACAGTCCTATGCAAATGCTGTGGCAGAGCCAGCCACTGGCAAAATAGTTTGACATCAAAGAATTGGAAGAGAGAACATTGACCAGGCATTTGATGTTATAGATGGGGAAAATGAGACCCAAAGAAGTGAAGTGAGTTGGTCAAAGTCTACGTACAAATGAGTGCCAGACCTGGAACTATTACCTAATTCCTAGTAAAGAGCTCTGTCTACAGAATTTAGCTTCAGAACTTTCTTTTCTCCTTTTTATCTCCCTACTGTGTTTTTGTGAGCATTCCCTAAGGTGTCTAGGAGGGGAAGGGGAATAAGCATTTGTATCATGCCTAGTATGTGCCAGGCACCATGATAAGTGCTTGTAACAAAAAGCTCACTGGTCCTTGCAATACCCTGCAAGGTAGGTACTATTATTGTCCCTGTTTTATATTGGAGGAAACTGAGGCAGATAGAAGTTAAGTGACTTGCCCAGAAACACACAGCTCATAAGTGTCTGAGACCAGAATTGAACTGTCTTCCTGACTCAGGTGTTAGCACTCTATCCGCTGTTCTACCAGCTGCCTCTGGTGTAAGTACCCTTGTGTTGCCCCCTGCTTTTCATTCTGGCATCTGTCCCACTAGAGACAAGCAGGGTCATATGCCATTGATTTTTAGACCTCCACTCCAACCCCCAGGGAAAACTTGTCTACTAGTAATAACAATAATGATAATAGCAATAATAATAGCTTTTCATGGAAGGCTTCAAGGTTTACAAAGTGCTTCATATATATGATCTCTTTTGATCTTCACAGTAACCTTATAATGAAGATGCTATTATTATAGCTGAGGTAATTGAGGATGGGACTTGTTAAATGACTTGTTAAGGGTCACACACCTCCCAATGGGCAGAATTTGAACACAGATCTTTCTTATTTACAGTTCAGTATTCAATCTATTCAGATACCTAGCTGCTTTTAGGCATCTTAAGCCCATAATTGGTTTTTGCTCTACCCAGGCTACAAAGAATGACAATGAGGTTAATTTAGGGGTTCTTAACATGAAATTGCTGACTTTTTATTTTTTAAAAAACATTTTGATAATTATATTTTAATATAATCGGCTTATTTTGTAATCCTATGTTTTATTTTTGGCACCTGGGTGGCACAGTGACTGGACTGTTCTGGGCCTGGAATCAGGAAAACTCATTTTTCTGAATTCCAATCTGGTCTCAGACACTAATTAGGTGTGTGACTTTGGGCAAGTCACTTAACCCTATTTGCCTCAGTACCTCATCTGTAAAATGAGCTGGAGAAGGAAATGGCAAATCACTCCAGGTTCTTTGCCAAGAAAACCCCCAATAAGATCATGAAGAGTCGGACAGGACTGAACAACAAATATGTTTTTATTTTATGAAGGAGTCCAAAGACTACACTGTCAAAGGGTCCATGACACAAGAAGTTTAAGAATCACTGGGTTAATCAGTTAAAAGGCTGATATTTTATTCTTCTCAGTTCTCATGTAAAATTCAGTCTCCATAACACTATTAAGCATTAACACTAATGAAATAAGGAAAATAGCAGGCTCACGGACAAGGGAATAAGAGACATGTTTTAGAACAGGTGGGGATTTTGGCGTACCTTTCAAATTATAGCAGATAGGAGGCCAACCACCTAGCCTGTGCATATGGTAGGCCTCCATGCTGTAAAGCAGTAGATACAGAAATCTTGGGCAAGAGCAGTTTTAGATTGATGTCTGATAAGAGAAAAGAAGCTGGGTTCTCCCATCATTTTCCCAGCCCCTGGCTTTGTTCAGCTGGTCTCAATTTCCAATCCCTTATCTATAAACTCCAAGGGCCAAGAGTGAAACTTGATTTGGTTACCCAGAAGGTCAGTATCCCCTATAAAAGAGGACTACCTTCAGAAAAATCACTTTGGATTTTACAGTGAAAGGTGAGCAGAAGAGGAAGTCTTTTGTTTTTATGTTCAGGGCAAGAGACCAGTTTCTAACAGGAGGGGCTCCATGCTTTAGCCTCTAGGACAGCAAGAACTGCCAGAAGAGAGAATTACAGCAAACCAAGGCAGGCCCTGCTGGCTGTGGTCTCCTCTGCCAACCAGGCACTCCTGCACAGTTATTTGACATGAGAACTCTAATGACCTACTTTTCAGATCAGCGCAGCAGTAAAGCAATTCAGCAGTGTATCTGGGGCCTGCTGTTTCTCTCTTTTCTTGCTGAAAAACTAACCTCAAAAGGGAGACTGGGCATTTCTTGGGGGAAGATGAATAGGTTAGTTTGGAAGCTTATAGAAAAATAGCCTAATAGCTGAGGATCATGATATCTAAACCACATTGATGATCTGGAAAAGTTGTTTTCCTGTTCTTCAATTTATTATTATTACTTTTATTTTATTTTTTACAAGATTTTATTTTTCTACAATGTGGGGTAGAGCATTGGAAAGAGTCCTCTTTGCCTTGTGTTGGCATCTGTCCTGCCTGAAACTCTCCTTGCTAGAAATGAGATCTCATCTGGCCCCAGATCTTAGTCTTTGCCTCTTTCCTCTATGTGTTGTTTCCTATTTAAAGGTACAGTCAAATCCATCTGGAAAACAAAAATAAAAATCTCAATGGAGGTTACACATAATTTTCCTATTGTTACTTTTCAGTTCAAAATCCTTCAGTGATTCTTACTTCCTACTGTATCTGGTATTGTTTCTTCTGCTTGGCATTCAAGACTCTACAGATCATCTCTTGCCGATCAATATAACTATGAGATGTTCGCTTAGGGGCACTGGTACCTAAGGAAAACTACACCCCCCCCAAAATAGACTGTTTTCCCCTTCTTGGAGGCTTAGTACTAGATGTGGAAAGGAGAAAACACTCCACTCCATCATCCCCCATGGAAATTCATAGCCAGTAGAGTCTTTCTACCTGAATTGAGGCCTGTGGCCCCTGTTACCAAAGTCAGGGCAATTGGAACTGTCCTTTAAGACTCAGTTTGTCTCATCGTCATGAAGTCATCCTCAGTTATTTTAGTGGATCTCTCCTTTCCAGAACTTACTATGTAATTTACTTTTGATGATATTCACTTGAATTAACAATTTTTTTAAAACCCTTGACTTCATTCTGAATTGGTTTCAAGACAGAAGAGCAGTAAGAGCTAAGCAGTGGGGTTAAGTGACTTACCCAGGGTTACACAGCTAGGAAGTATCTGAGGCCACATCTGAACCCAAGAATTCCCATCTTGGGTCTGGCTCTCAATCTAATTGGCCACTGAGCTGCTCCCACAGTTAATCTTCATCATATTCTTTCTAGAGATATCTACTTACTCTGTACGTTTAGTTTGTCTCCCAATATGGTGTTCCAGGAACTCTTTTTTGGGAGGACCACCTTTCTTATTTTTTTAATAGAATTTAATGCCAAAGGATTGGTAGGATTTAATATTTATCAAATAGTAATAATAGTTACCATTTATATTGTATTTTAAGCTTTGCAAAGTATTACATATGTAAGTGGTCTCATTTGATCCCCATAACAACTGTTTCTATATAATGTGTGTATATGTACTATTTTTTATATGTTTATATACTATTATTACTCCTGCTTTTCAGTTAAGGAAACTGAGATTGTGACTTACCAGGGAAGTATCTAAGCAGAATTTGAACTCATTTGCCCCAAGTTCAGCACCCTATTCATTATAGTATATCAGAGATGGTGGTACACCTTAAATAATAGCACCCATTTATGTAACAGGGACTTCCACATACTCAGAGTCCCTCTTGCAGCATCCCTCTACATGGGGAGCCTACTTTAGAAGAGTAGACATGTTGTGTGATGGAAAGGAGTTGGAGAGACTAGAGCATGGCTGGACATTTTTTAACTGATTCTGATCTGCTAACCATTTGTTTTGGTTGGATGTGTCTCTGGAAGTAATTATAGTCAGACTTGGCCACTGCCTTTATCTGCTTTGTTTTAGATTGACTCCACAGATGTGTCCAATGAGAGACAGTGCTATAAGGGGGAGACCTGGGACCTTCTCCCCTCTAAGGATGACTTAAAGCCCAATGAAATAGGTCTGGGTCCTTTTCTTAGGTTTCTCTTTGTTCTTTTCCATTTTAGGTGAAGGAATTAGACAGTTCATCCTGATGAATATGGAAAGGTCAGCAAAACTAGCATCCTTGCTTCCCACTTTCATTTAACTCTTTAACCTCAATTTGCTTTTACACAAGGATATTTACTTCAAAGATAGAGTTATAACAAATACAGAAACATTTTTCCCAACCCCTCAGGGGCATACTCTCCCCTATCCCACCTTAGTCTCCAGAGAGAGTGGGTTTAGATTTGGGTCAGTTACTATATAGCACTGATACTACCAAGTTCAGCTCCAAATTTGGCACTGCTACCAGATGAGTCTTTGTCTCGGCTACTGCTGGCCCGATTCCCAAGAGGTACTCTTTGCTCCTCAGGGCATTGATGATGAGATAGAAAAATCTGGACACTGAGATATCAGGATCTGAGGAAGCTAGCTCTCCTGGCCTTTTGAAACTCATAAGGTTAGATTCTCCAGTTTCTCCCATAAGAAGGAAAAAACCCAAACAAGCATAGAGGGGAAAGACGAGGGTTTCTCTCAGAGGGTCATGGGTTGGGCACTTCAGTGAAAGAATCAAACAAAGGGGGAGTAGCTAAAGAGAATGGTCAAGTCTCTAGGCAGCCAATCAACAAGACTTCCCCTCACCATATGGGGGCAGACTAGAAACAGCTACAGAATCTATATTCATATTCCAAATTCTCTCTAGGGAACTTCTTTTACCCATAATTTCTACTCTCCTTGAAAAAGGATCTCCATCCTTGCTGTGTGGGGAGACAGCTTTAGAAATGCTTAGAGCATGTGCTCTTCACTATTATATTTATATAAACAGGGACATAAATGTTTGCACAAGACTTTCCATATCTTGTGTCATCTAGTAACAACAGACATGATTATTATTCTGTTCTTTTTATTGATGAGGAAATTGAGGTTTGGAGAAGTATGCCTTGTTTTAAGGAATCGCTTTAGGGCAAATCTTAAGTAATTTCCTTAAGATTGCATCACTAATACTATAAATGTTGAGGTCTTCAGGTCTAATACTGTATGTTTAAGGCTATATATGCCTTTAAGAAGGATATGCTTTGGGGCGGCTAGGTAGCATGGTGGATTGAGCATCAGATCTGGAATTAAAAGGACCTGGGTTCGAATTTGACCTCAGACACTTCCTAACTGAGTGACTTTGGGCAAGTTAATTAACCCTGTTTGCCCAACCCTACCCTTCTGTTTTAGAATTGCTACTAGGACATAAGATAATAATCTACAAAAATGATTTGAAGTAATTTCATGTCCCCTCCTTGCCTTACCTTGCTTGGTCCATAGAAAGGGAAGAGTAGAAAGGGAAGAATATACTCTTCTCTTTGTCCATGTGAAAAAAATGTCAAAGGTCCATTTCTACTCACTTGGTTCTGTTTGATCAAATCTTTATTCTATGAAGCCTGTAGGGATAAAGGGACAAGGGCAATGTGAATCAAATGCATTTTTGGTTGTCCATTGCTTTCATTAATATTGTTTGGTGATCAGTGCTTCTAGTGATTTCTATTTTCCCTGGAAACAACTTATAAAATAATTTTATCCTTTGGACTTGAGTTTCTTTTTCTGTAGAAGGAAAATTAGGGTTTACTAGATTTCTTAGGCCCCTTTTAGCTCTCAAAAATTTATTTGAAAGGGGAACCTAACCCATTCAGTGGATAGAACACCAAATCTGGAGACAGAGGGTCTTGGGTTCGAATCTTATCTTACACTTCCCAGCTGTGTGACCCTGGGCAAGTAACTTAACCCCTATTGCCCAGCCCTTACTACTTTGTTACTTTGGAACCAATATTGATTCTAAGTCAGAAGGCAAAGGTGTAAACAAAAAAAAGAAAGACTGTATGAAGTTTAAATAAATAGAAGAAGCAGCAGGAAGCAATAATGTAGTCAGAGGGAAAGTTATTTACTGACCATAGTGTTTCTACTTCATTCACCTCATCATTTAAAAACATTTTAAAGTATTTCAAGTAACAATATTCCTATAAGGTTAAATACTATAGGTGATAGAAATTAAATATCTGACATAGTTCCTGTCTTCAAAGTATTTCCCGTCTAGTAGGAAATCTAGGGTGGGCAACTCCATGGCACAGTGGATAGAGCCTGTGGGCTTGAAATCAGAAAGACCTGATTTGAAATATGGTCTCAGAAACATACTAGCTTTGTGACCCTGGGCAAGCCATTTAATCTTGTCTGCCTCAGTCTCCTCATTTGTAAAATGAGCTGGAGAAGGAAATGGCAAACTACTTCAGTACTTTTGTGAAGAATATCTCAAATGGGGACCCAAAGGGTCCAACAGGACTGAACAATGACAACAGCAAAGAAATCTAAGACATGCACATAAAGAATTATAATACTTTTTAGCACATTTAAGAGGTGGTAGGTAAGCAAGCCCTTCATTTTTTTCTCCTTCCCTGTAATTCTTATTAGTTAGCTGAACACACCTCACTCTTCAGTGATTGACTCTCTGCTGTGTCAACTGGGCAAAAGTTAAGATGATGCAGAGCTCTGTTCTGAGTACCTAATTCTACCTTAACAGGTTTTTCAACCTCTCACTTTCTTAAATGGGCCAGCATTGCCCCTCCCTTGGCAAAAGTTGTGAAAGAAAAGTGGTTAGGCTTTTAATGATGCCATAAATCTCCTAGAACCAGAACACCCAATGCTCAAATTTATTATGAATCAGGCTGAATTTAATATATAAAATGTAATTTTACTGGTAAAAGCATTTCTTCCTCAGGTACAGATTGCAACCCATCCAATGGTACTCTCAACTTCTGGATTCCTTGGTTAGGATCTTCTGTAGAGGATCCATCCACAGTCAACTCAACATTTAAGTGCTCACTATGTTCCAGGTACTACGCTAAACATGTGCCTTGAGATCTTTTATTATTTCATGGATACCAGATAGCCCTAGGGCTTGTCCAACTATTAGTCATCATTCTTACCCAACTGATCCGCCTCCTATGCACCTTTGCCTATATCTCTGTAGAAGCATATTAAAAGCCTTTTCAATTTTCTTTTAAAATATTGAGGAATATTTTCAACATTTTAAAACTGTGTGCAGACTTTTCCCCTTAGGTGATTTGTTTAAATGCTTGCGTTTCCCCATCTCCTGAAGCCATTGACCTGTGACCCACAGGTCACAGAAGAAGTACTTCTTCTATTAATCAGTAGGGAATTAGAACTACTTTGCCATAAGAAATGATGAGCAGGTTAATTTTTTTTAAACTCCTATGTGAATTAATGAAGAGTAAAATGAGTAGAACAAAGAGAACATTACATATAGCAACAGAAATATTGTTTAAGAGTGACTTGTGAATGTCCACCTCCAGAGAATGAACTGAAAAAGGAAATATGAAAGAGATAACCTTCTATATAAATATCTTGTTGTTGGGCAATACCTTCTGTGGTGCAAGGAGGGAGGTGAGGGGCTGGTCTGCTGCAAAAAAGAGGAAGGAGGGGCTGAGATTCCTGGGAACAATTCTATTAAATATATTTTTAAAAAGAAAAGAAAAAAGAGAAGGAAATTAGATATTTATCAAAAGGAGGAGACCTTTTGGGTACTTAAGGGAAGTTCCAAGGAAAGGATTGAGTAGTGACAACTATTCTAGAATGTTAACCTCAAACTGAATTGTAACATCACAATTTCCCTGTTTAAGATTCGTATAAACGTTACCTCAAATCATCCTGGGATAGAGAAATGTCCAAGGACATAGTGGGGAACTATACCAATCTGAATATTTCTGTCTCTCTAAGGTAGATATTGCTTGGATTTAGAAAAATGCTTTATTTCATTAATTGTTTTTGGTACACTTGTCTAAAACACATAGTAGAGACAATGTTTTTTCTTCTGCACTCATGACATTTCATATATGCTTATTAGTAGTACATTGCAGTCCACTTGTCCCCATCATGCTTCTCTCGATTTCCATTTGGGTCACGTACAAGAGCAAGTCTTCTGAGATTATGATATCTTCTGAAATCATGTCATGGAGCATCTCTGGGAGAATATTGGTGTTAGTTAAGATGGACTTTGGTCGTAGGGGATAGATTGGGATGATTGAAAAAATATATTTCTCCCCAAAGAAGAAGGAATTTTTATTTTTATTCAAGTCTTTGTGTGTGTGTGTGTGTATGTGTGTGTGTGTGTGTGTGTGTGTGTGTGTGTGTGTGTGTGTGTGTGTACTTGTGTCTGCTAGAAGGAGGAATGCTAAAGGATCAAAACTTTGAGAGAGGCAATCAAGGACAATTGAGAGAGTGCTGATTTTGGTATTAATGAAACTAGGTTCAACGCCTCCTCCCAAACTTCCTCTGTGATGTTGAGTAATCATTTAATGTATTTTAGGTCCCAGTTTCATTTAAAATGAGAGAGTTGACTAGATGGCCTTTTCAATCTTTTGGGCTCTTAATCAATGATCCTAAGATTTTAGGAATCAGAGTGCCACTATTCATTTATTCAGTAATCATGTTATCAAAAGTCATAGTTAGCCTAGCTTTGTGAAAGCTGTCCCAAGGCATATGGCGCAGGGAATAAGACATCTACATAGTAGACCAGAACCAGGTAGCTATCCTCAGGGTCTAAATATCACTTTTCAGCCCAAGGACAGTACTGAGTAGGGATGGCAGTGGGGAGATCAGTTTTAGTCAGTGACTTTAATATGGTAGTTACTTTGCCTTCTGAGAAAGAGTTGGCCTGCTGAGGTCCCTGCTGAGCAGTTGAGGTCTCTGTGCCTAGAGCATCAGATTCAAAATGGTGGTAATTGGGGCAACCCAGAGAGTTAGCCAATTATTACTATTATTTTAATTAGAGTTGGGCAATTAGCATACTACGAATGGAATACACATTATATATCCCAGTTTCAGTCCTGCTGAGTTGTGAAATCAAAGAGTGATTGCCCGTTTCTTTAGAAGGAATAAAAGAGGAAAGAAAGAAAGCCATCAAGGCAACCTTGCTTTTTCTCTCCTTTACCTTTGTCACTCTAAAATACTTAATCCTGTGAATGCTGAAAATATTGACAAACCTGAGGGCTATGTCACTGGGTGTTGCTTAACAATTTTTCTGACTTGCAAGGGAAGGCTCCTTGTCTGGGCATGTGGGGAAGGGGGAAGGGAAGGAGGGGAATGCAAACAGAAATGAGAGGAATAGAAAAAAAAAATACATGCATAAAACTTAAAAAAATGAAAATAAAAGAATATAAAGTCCTTCCTTTTTCTAAGTAGACTGATGGTTGGCTTAGTTGTAGAATGTTTCATACTCTTGTCAGTTGTGGTTGCATTATAGAACACTTTTGCTGAATTTTTAGTCATTATAAGGGAGAGTACTACCTGGGAGACATTACTGGAAAGTTCCTGTGGTGCAAATAACAAAATACATGGTTAAAACACAAAGTTAAATACAAAGCATCCTTATTGTTCTCTTAGCTGGCCATACTTTGATCATAATAATAATAATAGCTATTATTTATATAGTGCTTTAAGATTTGCAATATAATTTCCATATTTCATCTAATTGGATCCCCATAACACCTCTAGGTAGTAGGTTCTATTATTCTCATTTTATTGATGAAGAAACAGAGGAATTCATGAGTTAAGTGACTTGTCCAGGATCAGAAAGCTAATATGTGTCTGAGAAAGGACTAGAACTCAAGTTTTCCTGACTCCAAGTCCAGCACACCATTCATGCTGACTGAGAGTGGTATTGCTCCAATCAGATCAAAATGTAATTGAGAAATATTTAACAAAGCAAATAAAGATAAAAATAAAATACATCATAGATATGATTTTCTGGTTTTCGAAGTCAATATGCTGCCCTCAGTGATCCATATATAGTTCAGTTAGTGACTCCCATTTCTATTTAAATTTGACACTACTCCTACACCATAATTTATGATGAGAAAACAAACATTAGGTAAATGATGATATAGCAGATCTGGGCATTGGATTCCACAGTGCATTGCAGAACCAATATGGTCTTTGAGAACAACTGAAATGAGTTGACTTCCATTTTACTTAGTAACCTTGGCCATGGAGGTCAACTAGATTCAATTAACTTCAGAAATGATGGAGAGAAAATGCTCTGCATCTTGGAAACCAGTGAAGAGAATAATGGATCATAACCTCCTCTGCCAAGACAAATGTTATCTGTGTAGGGCTTGGGGGCTGGTGGCATCAGGGGAAAGCACTGAGAAGGGAAAAGAGGTGAATAGGATAGGCAATGGACATCAAACTCAAATAGAACTACAACTCTCTATTGACAAAACAACAAATTAACATCATCTATGTTTATTGTAGTTCTACCTAATTTTATTAAATTCTAACCTCTTTCAGATACTGAAGAGTATTGATCTGGGAGGTCATAAGTTTGACACTTCTGGTATAGAACCCATGTAGAATGCAAGTACTTATCCCAGCTCCTAGTTTCACTGGCAAGCTGAATCCTCAGACAGAGGGCATCTGTCTCTCAGGGTTCTTGGGGTATCCATGAGGGGTTGGAATAGCTTTCTAATATTGTTAACTTGAGCTCCCATTCTGCTATGTTCCCCAAATCTTTTATCTCTCTTATGTCATTGACTGACCAGGTGATTCTTACCTCAGTAACAATTCTTTTAAAACCTTCTTGTCCAAGGCAAAGGTAAAGGATGGGTAAAGGGTAGGCAATTGGGATTAAGTGATTTGCCTAGTTTTACATAGCTGGGATGTGTCTAGTGCTAAATTTGAACCCAGGTCCTGCTGTCTCTAGGCCTGGATCTCTATTCATTGAGCCACCTAACGGCCCCTCCATAATATCAATTTGATTGGTTGCTGCAAGTTCACTTAGGAATGTGGCATAGCCAATGGTTGAAGTCACTCCTTTGCTTGAAGAACACAGTGTTGGGGGCCCTTGACCCACTGCTGCAGCCAGTCTCTTTTCCAGCCTCTTTCAGGACTGTGTTCCTCATGGCTTATGACCAATTTTGCTATGGACCTCAGTTCCTGCCTTTTGAGATCTTGCAAAGTCCTGTATGAGTCAATAAATGAATAAAACAGTGCGTTCTTTCTATGTGCAAGGAAAGAAAATACAAAAAAGTGGCAGTGCCTATCCCAGATCAGGCTTACCTCTAAGGTCATTCACCCCCCAGCTGGCCTGATGGGAATGGGGTGAGTAGGGCAGAGCATCCCTTCTCACTGCCCCACTGGCTCTTGGAGTTCAGAGTCATCCTTACATTTTGTAGTCAGCAGGAAGGAAAAAAGAGTTTTTTTAACTGGATCTTTAAAAATATACCCACAGTTTAGCTCAGCAGCCATTTAAAAGGCCCTTCTTCACCATGCAGAAAGTAGACAGGGAGACAGTGTGCAGAATACACACATGCTTTGAAGTAGAGATTCAGTCCTGTCCCCCTCCATTGTGGAGGCCCAATAGCAACATCTCACTGTCATCTAGCATCTTCTACAACATCTCTAAGAGGTTAGTAGTATACATAGATCATCCTCTTTTTCAGATGAGGAAGCCTGAAGTTCAGAGAGGTTAAGTGGACCAGAAAGCAGGTCCTCTTTCTCCCTGTTTCTCTTTCCCCTATATCACACTGTCTCTAAGTAAAGACAGAGGAAAGAGATTGTAGGAAATGATGGCAATGAGGAATTTTTTTATGGATGACTTGTGACTAACATCATCAGATGTTCAGCATTCAAAGGACAGAAAAACACAGTTTTAATTAAGATGACATTTTAAAATTTATTAAACACTTATTACCGTCTGAAATTTAAAACACCAACACATTCCTTGGTCCAAGACAGCTTGCATTGTGTGAGCCAAAGCAGATAAAAGAAATATAGATGAAGGCTACATCTTGTCATTCATTCATTCATTCATTCACTTTTGTCCAACTCTTTGTGACCCTCATGGACCATAGCACACCAGGCCCTTTATATCTCCAAGTCTGTCCAAGCTCATGTTCATTACTTTGATGATATTACCTAACCATCTCATCCTCTGCCATCCTTTCCTCCTTTTACCTTCAATCTTTCCCAACTTCTGGATCTTTTCTAATGAGTCCTGTCTTCTCATTATTTGGTCAAAGTATATAAGCTTCACCTTCAGTATTTGATCTTCAAATGAATAGTCAGAGTTCATTTCTTTATGTATTGATTGATTTGATTTCCTTGCTATCCAAGAGATTCTTAAAAGTCCATAGGCTCTGACTGTATATGGCTAAACCCACTTAGGGTGAATAAGATGGCTTTTTACTTGCTAATTCTGAAGATATGGAATGGGACAATGC
The DNA here is from genome assembly GCF_027887165.1 of Monodelphis domestica. Lineage (NCBI taxonomy): Eukaryota > Metazoa > Chordata > Mammalia > Didelphimorphia > Didelphidae > Monodelphis > Monodelphis domestica. The sequence goes on along the minus strand of NC_077230.1, from coordinate 131,238,210 downwards.
CACACTTGACTCAGTTTCTCAATTTTATTTCCTCCTCTTGTAACTCACACTGAAAGGATTTAGATAGATTAGTCAAACACCTGGATTTAGAATGATAGGAGATTAATTCAAATCCCATGCCATTTTCTACTTGTGTAACCTTGGATGAGTCACAACTCTTGTGGACCCTGGTTTCCTTTTTTTTTAAGGGAATTTTATTAAATGGCCTTTAATATACTTTATAGATCTAAACTCAATATCTTGTAGTCTTGGGATAGCAAAACTAGTATGACTGTTTCTATTGTCTAAGCTCCTATATGGAGTGCTTGAATTGGTAGCAACTAATAATAATTGATCAGGCACCTATCTTGTTCTTAATTCTTTGGTGGAATTACTATGGGAAAGACTGACATGATGGTGTTGATTTGAGGAATAGTCACAATGGAGATCAGCTGCAAAGGGATTCCATTCTCAGCAAATGAAAAGTGAGTTTGAAGCAGAAAAGACTGAATGGTGGGATCAGGGATAGGAGGACCCAAAGAAAATGATAATAATAACTAATACTACTACTATTTATTATTGCTAGCATTTATATAGATCCTTAAGGTTTGCCAACCACTTTATAAATATTATCACATTTTAGCCTCACATAGCCAATGGGGATGGATGATAATTGGATAGGTGCAATGCTGGAAGCCATTAGGGCAATTCTTTTCACAAAATAGGTAACGGATAATGGAAAGAAGAATGTACTAGGAGGCAGGAGTTCTAGTGTTGGCTGCATGGCTTTTCCTCAGTTTCCTTTTAGCTGTTGAGTTGTTCAGTCATGTCTGATAATTCATGATCCTATGGACCACTGTTCTCCAGGCTCTTCTTTCTTCTATCTCCTAAAGTTTATTCAAATTCGTATTCATTGCTTCTATGACAATCTACCCATATTATCCTCTGGTATTCCCTTTTCCTTTTGCCTTCAATCTATCCCAACATCATGATCTTTTCTAATGAGCCTACCTTCTCACTACATGGTCAAAGAATCTAAACTTCAGATGAGGGTAGCTAGGTGGCTCAGTGGTTCGAGAGCTAGGCTTTGAGGTGGGAGGTCCTGGGTTTAAATCTGGCCTCAGACTCTTCCTAGTTGCATGACCCTAGGTAAATCATTTACTCCCCTTTGGCTAGCTCTTACCACTCTTCTGCCTTGGAACTGAAACACAGTATTAATTCTAAGAGGGAAAGAAAGAGTTATTTAAAAAACCAGAAGGTTGGTATTTGATCTTCCAGTGAGTTGGTTAAATTATTTTTTTAAAAACCCTTACCTTCTGTCTTGGAATCAATACCATGTATTGGTTCTAAGGCAGAAGAGTGGTAAGGGCTAGGCAATGGAGGTTAAGTGACTTGCCCAGGGTCACACAGCTAGAAAGTGTCTGAGGCCAGATTTGAACCCAGGACTTCCCATCTCTGGGCCTGGCTCTCCATCCACTCAGTCACCCAGCTGCCCCTAGAATTAATTTCTTTAAAAATTAACGGATTTGACTTCTTTCCTATCCAAGGGACTCTCAAAAATCTTCTCTAGCACCACAATGTAAAAGCATTAATTCTGTGGTGCTCAGCTTTTCTTATAGTCCAGCTCTCACAGCCAAACATTGCTTTGGAATAAAAACATAGACTGGACTATATAGACCTTTGTTGGCAAGATGATGTCTCTGTTTTTAAGTATGTTGTACATATTTGCTGTAGCTTTCCTTCCAAAGAGCCAAAGTCTTTTAATTTCCTGGCTGCAGTTACCATCTTCAGTGATCTTTGAGCCCAGGAACATAAAATCTAGCACTTATTCCATTTCATTTCCCTCTGTTTGCCAGAGAGTGATAGGACCCTTTCCCAAGATTTCAGATTTTTATCTTTATTTTTTGATATTAAGTTTCAGGCCAGTTTTTAAACTTTCCTCTTTTACCCCCATCAAGAGGCTTCTTAATTCTTCTTCACTTTCTTCCATTAGTGTAGCATCATCTGCATATCTGAGATGGTTGATATTTCTCCTAGCAACCTTAATTCTGGCTTTTGATTCATCCACCCAGGCATTTTGCATTGTCCTCTGCATATAAGTTAAACAAAAAAGGTGATAATATTCAGCCTTGTCATATTCCTTTTTGTACTCCAGTTTCCCTACCTATAAATAATAGAACTTACAAACTCAAAGCAGTAGAAATCTTCAATTTGATAGGGAGTTTAAGAGCTAATTTGGTCCAACCCATTGCTCTCAGGCAAACAAAGTATTGCTCTTTCCCATTTTATAGGAGGTGACTGAATTATGCCTGATTTATTTACTGTAGAGATTTGTAAGTATTGAATGAAATTATGAAGTATAAAGTGTAATGGAAATTCAAAGGAAAACAATTGATAATAGAAATCCCATTCTGCTAACATTCTCTGGCCTTCTAATACGACCCCTTTCGAATGATTTAAAATCCCTTTTTGGTCCAAGGTTAGGATTCTGACCATAAATGCCTCTTTTTCCCCCAATGTAGTCAGAGTAGATTCAGACTGCAAGTCAGATTTGGGGATAGAGATAACCCTACTCATCTGAAGCCCTCTTGGGAGGCAGCTCTTGGGGTGGCGACAAAGCAGGTTACCCAAGGAAGGAGCTGAATTTTTGGCTCCACTAGCTCATTGACTCCCTCACCCATGAAGTCCAGACAGAGCAATAAATCAGGGCTGTCCATGGGTATGTGATTATGAAAGCCTGTAGAGAGAAGATTCAGGCAAGGCTAGGAAAAATATAGCTTTTGCTTAAAATTTTGCAGCCTAGCCTCCCAATAGAAACCTTGCAAATGACTGGTGCTGTTGGGTCCTGAGACCTGACCAACTATTTTGCTGCCATCTTCCTTCTTGGATGCAAAGTTGGATAGATTACTTTAATTTAGAAATTCCTTTGATCATTTCCTTCATTGATCACGAATTCTTCTAAGCCTGTCAGTTGCTTTCTGTCTCTCTAGTCTATTCCAGAATTGTCCTTAATGTGTTCTTTTCCAATCTCCACCTCACCTAACAGATTGGGTTTCCAAGAAATATTTAGATCTTTCAAGGGCCGGGTCAAAAGTCTGTGCTTCCACCCAGATTTGTTAAGTTGTTCAAAAAGTGATCACAAGAAAATACATTTTCCAACCAGCTCCCATTTTATCAGTTGTCCATGGGAATGGAAAAGGAATCTAGGCAGGAGTGTCTTCTGGCCCTAAATGCAGTTTGAGGGGAATGGTTTGATTGCTTAGTCCCAGGAAAGGCCTTGCTCTGGAGCAGACCAGTATCATCTTATGGCTCATATGCATAGCCACATTTTAAGTAAAAGAAGGAAACTGCCCACCTGGTATGACTTGAGGGGCACCAGGCATGTCATTTACCAAGCCCCAAATATTACTCTCTCCTTCCTCCTGTGATACTGCTAAAATTCATTACTTAGAGCCAATTAAGTGTTTGATCTGATAAAGGTTCTAATAATTTTACAGATAAGAAAACTGAGGGTCAGAATGGAAAGTTAATTTACTAAGGTCACACAACTGACCTTGAAGGCTTTTTGTCTAAAGGGTCCCAAATTAAAATATGAATGACCTTAGGAAGGGTGACACCATCAACTTAAAAATAAAATTAAAAGCATTCACCAAAGTGTTCTTTAGGGGGAAAAAAGATTTTTTAGCGCGTTTCATTTTTATACCACCATGGTCATTTCCTGATATATGCCTTTCCCACACTCATTGGTCACTCCCTTGAAACAAAGAAAAACAATTCTGCAAAATCAGCTGACATATCACTCATTCCCGATAATGTATTTCCTATTCTGTGCCCTTGTCCTACACTTTAATACCAAGAGACAAGAAGCAGGTTTCATTATTTATTCTCAGTGCCCACGATTTATCATTATAATTAGAATTTGGCTGCCTTTTAGTGGTGTTTTCAGTTACATGAATGGAATCATGTATATTGTTCTCCTGATTCTTCTTTCTTCAGGCTCTATCAATTTACAAATTTACAAAGTCTTACAAAATTTCTCTGAATTCTGTACATTTGCGATGTCAGAGTGATTATATTTGATTAGTTCATCTGCCACAAATGGACGTCCAGTTTTTTCCCTTATCTTAAAGTGTGGTTACAAACATTTTATTATACATAGGGATCTTTCTTTATGACTTTGGCCTTCTCATGGCATATGCCTAGTAGGGACGTCACAGGAGATAGAATAAGTTTGTTTGTTTTTTTTTTTAACTTGTCTGACTGTAGGAATTATTATTGAGCAAGACGAGAGGAGTTTTAGGGACCAGAGCATGAACACTTCCAGAGAAGGAATAAAGGAATTCCTCAGAAAGCAAGTAGGCAGGCAATACATATTAATTAAGTACATCCCAGGTGACAGAATATATATAAATACACCCACACACACATATATAAATATATATATATATATATATATTCCACCATGTCCATTTCCTGATGTATGCCTTTGCCATACCCATTAGTCACTCCCTTGAAACAAAGAAAACCAATTCTTCAAAACCAGATGATGTATTGGTTCGTTCCTGATAATATGTTTATATTCTCTCTCTCTCTCTCTCTCTTCATATATGTGTGTATATATGTACATATATATATAATATCTCAGGGATTAATTACACCAGCTTGCTTACCTTAGGCTTTACTGTATCTCATTATTAAAGTCTATTCAGATTGAATTATGAGATCTAACCAAAATGACTTTTTCTGTGTTCCACAGCAGAGTCAGAATTCAAACATAGGTCGTTGACCCCAAATTTAGCACTTTTCTCACTGTTCTCAGAAGTGATGAAAATTCAGCTTTGCATGGACCACTACCATCTGTGTTGTTAGCTCATCCCCTTGTGGGGAGGTGGGGCAGGGAAGAGGAAGACCACTAGATAGAAACTGTATTCATGAAGTAACCTTCATTTGGTCCTTTGTTCAAAAAGCTGATGTTCTGAACTGAAACTAGTATTTGAGTGCTCACCATGACTGATTTTGAACCTGACACAGGGCCTGTTGTCTTCTTATCTTCAATCCTTGCCTGGCCCAGAGAAACACTTAGTAACTGCTCTTTGAATGAACAAATCAATGAATTTTTTCCCTCTTCTCCTCCCACCCCAAGGGGAAAGATTCCTTAGCTGATTAAAATGATTGTGGAATGAATTGGTGATCATGGGCATCTCTCTTATGTTTTATTGATTGATACATATATGTGTCAGTGCTATTTGGATCTTAGTGTTTTAATTTTACTACAAAAAACATAGTTTGGAAGGAAAAAGGCAGACTGAATAAATGAACAATAAATAGGCGAGTATTTATTGTGGCTCATTCCTTTATTAAACTTGACATGACCTTTGAAACAATCTGATTTACACTTTTTGTGAGAGTGTGTGTATGTGCATATGAATGTGAGTGTGTGTGTACCTGTGTGTGTGTGTGTGTGTGTGTGTGTGTGTGTGTGTGTTATTCCCAACTATTTATAGTTCTTCCTTTTCAGCTTTATTCGCAGCGGCTATTTCCCAAAGGGCTTGACATAGCATAACTATGGCTGAGAATATAATAGTTGTTACACTCTCTACTACTCTTCCTATAATTTACCAATATGGCAGCTCTTTTGGTCACAGCGATGCATGAATTATGCCCAAGATCAGAACACCCCATGGCATGCTTGGAGTCAAGGTCATTGTACATTGTAAGATCATATATGGTAGCTTTAGTTGGTTCAGTAATGTTAACATTTTAGCAAATAGCAAAATACCGGCCATGCTTTGGTATCATTCCTAGAACTGTTTTTTTTTTTTTTTATGAGAAGGGAAAAATTAGACTGAAGGTGAAGCATTGAGGTGCACATATAATTTTTCTCAGTTTTGCCACTCAACTGCAGTGTGCCTTTTGGAATGTGGCTCAGCTTCTCTGTGGTCCATTTTTAAATGGAGATAATAGTATCTTTCTCCAATGATAAGTGGCATGATTGTGGCATCACATGATATTAAAAAATCATAGTATTCAAAAGAAAAGAATTTGCTTCAAGGAAACAGGAAGAAAAGAAAGTTGAGAAAGATGAGAGAGCAGGAGTTTTCAGGAACCAGAGCATGGACACTTCAAGAAAAAGAGTAAAGGAAGCACTCAAAAAGCAAGCAAAAAGCATTAATTGCTTCTTATGTGCCAGACAGGGCAGCTAGGTGGCACAGTGGATAAAGTACTGGGCTTGGAGTTAGGAAGACTTGAACTCAAATCTAGCCTCAGATACTTATTAGCTCTGTGACTCAGGGCAAGTCATTTAACCCCTTTTGCCTTGTTTTCCTCTTCTGTAAAATGAACTTGAGAAGGAAATGGCAAACTACTTCAGTATCTTTGCCAAGAAAACCCCAAATGAGATCATGAAGAGTTGGACATAACTGAAATGACTAACAAATGTAAATATATATAAACATTATACATAATAAATATTATACATAAACATATATAAACAATAAATATATATAAACAATATATAAACATTATATGTATAAGTATATATAAACAAACATATGTATTTGCAAAAAGAAAGACCATTCTTGTTCTCAAAGAGCTTACATTCTAATGGGGGATAACAACACAAAAAAGCACTGAAAAGGGGCTGTAGAGACTATAATGTTGAAATCCAGAAAGTCAGAAGCACAGCCTTGAGGTATATCAAGCTTGGTTGGTCTGGTCTCTTTAACCAAAATGGCAGCCCAATGAGGAACTCATCAGGGTGAGGAGCTACAGGTGCTAGCAGAGATTCCAGAGTTAAACTGTAGCTGAGACATAGGGTTGAAGTCCAGATACTCAGAAGCACAGGTAAGAGGGGAGGAGGCCTGAAATCTTGAGAGAACTAGCTTTGAGGCCTTGAGAGAAAAAATAAATCATTTCTTTCTGGCAATTTAGTGGTAACAGGAGATCCTTTACCAGGCAACATTTATGGAGAGGCATTTTACAGAAGTATAGATCTAAGGGGAAAATAAATAGAAGGGGCATACCTAAGCCCCATATATCTGCATCCTGTAATTTAAGATGGAAAAACTATATTCTGAATGACTTGGAAATATTTTTTTTCTTCTCAGTTGTGTTAGACTCTTCTTGACCCTATTTGGAATTTTCTTGGCAAAGATACTGGAGTGATTTGCCATTTCCTTCTCTAGCTCATTTTACAGATGAAGAAAATGAGTCAAGCAACTTACCCAGGGTCACAAAGCTAATAAATGTCTGAGGACAGATTTGAACTCAGAAAGATGAGTCTACCTGACTCCAGGTTGGCAATTCCACCCACTTCCATTTGGGCAATAATAGCCCAGGTCAACTAAATCCATGATGAAGGAATGAAAACTCAGGTTATATAAAAGCAATGACAAGAAGAAAGACATCAGGCAGCAGGAAGTCCAAGTAGAATTAATTGCTTCAGTATCTTAAAGTCAGTGCTGAATTCCATTATAAAACTATAAGAATTATGGTAATTTTGTGAATTTTTCATTTGATTCTATAATCTTCCCAAATCTGTATATGTTTATTTAGTTCTATATAATAAAGCCCCTTTAAAAAAGGCCTGTAGGTGGACAAAGCGTTGGTCTTAAAGTAAAGAAGATCTGAATTCAAAATGGTACCCTAGACTCTTACCAACAATGTGACTCAAGCGCAAATCACTTAATCTTCCCTAGCCTCAGTTCCCTCATCCCTAAAATGAGGGTAACAATAGTGATGACTTTATAGGGTCAAAGGAGAGAGCATATGTAAAGTATTTTACAAACCTTAACAAACCAATTAATATTTCTTATATATATACCTACTATGTTTCAGACACATTTAGACAATTTAGGAAGAGTGGTAGCATCCAGGGAGCATAAGTGAACTAAGGCTTGGGTTTATGAATGTGGGGAAAAGAGTGGGGTTACTGATGTAAGACACTGCAGAACCCCCTCAGTAGCACTCAATGCACACTCCATTCCATTAAATAGCCTACTAAGTGTAAGGCATTCAGTGAAACCTTGGAATTCAAAGACAAAAACAAGCTAAACCTTGATCCCAAAGAGTTCACACTTTATCACAGCACGGAACATAAAAGAGTTTAAGTAAAGTCAAGGGTAGATAGGTAGCTCAGTGGTTAGAGTGATGGCCTGGAGTCAGGAAGACCCCTCTCCCTGAATTGAAATCTGGTCTCAGATACTTACTAATAGTGTGACCCATGGCAAGGCCCTAAACCTTGTTTGCCTCAGTTTCCTCATCTGTAAAATGAGCGTTAGAAGGAAATGGCAAGCCACTCCAAGAAAACTGCAAGTGGGATCATGGAGAGTCAGACACACCTGAAGAACAATAGAAATAATGGGGTATCTTCCCAAAGGAAACAATCACTCCTTTTTTCCAACTGAAGGCCTTAGGAAGGCTTAGAGGATTAGATCAGAAAAAAAAAATATGGTAAGGAGTAAAGTTAATTAATAAGCACTCATAATATGCCATCAGTAGCAGAGTATTAAATCTGTAACTGTAACATTGTTTTGTGACCCTTAATTGCTTGCAGGGCTGCTAGTGGCCCCCAGTGGATAACAGGGCTAGTTTCCAGCCCGGATCAGTTCCAAGTGTTGCTTTTTAACTTCCTCCACAGGGAAACAACTATGGGAACATCTGTGAGAAAATTTCTTCTGTAAGAAAATCCTGTATCAGTATGGGAAAAAGACAGCAAAGAAAACATGAATCGTACCACCTCCTCCATCAATGGGAATTTACTTATATTTATAATTTTATTCCATACTTTCCTGATTATATGAAGATATAATTTTTAACAATTTTCTTCTGGCATTTTGCAGCCCTCGGCCTTTCCCCTCCCCGCCTTCCACTCTCTCAGATAACAGGTAATATACATCTCTGAAGGCTTATAGTAGAAAACTTATAAAATGGAATGAATCTTTATTGGAAAAAGCATCCCTTTTTCCAGGGTTGGTTATATAACAATGGCTCTGACTGCAGTAACCTGTAAGGACTGTGTCTTAACTTCTTAGAAACGACTAATTGAAAAGTGAAAAAAAAAAACAAAAAAACACAGATATTTGTCCAGTTGTTTTGCTTCTCTGAAATTAAAAAAAAAGTACTTTTCCTAGTGAATTGTCTGGTCATTTTGGTGCTTTGGAGGCAGAGTCTTATTACCCCGGGGCCTGAGAACAGCTGATTATTGACAATACTGTAAAATAGGTTAATTTGATTTCAGCATCCTCCTTCCTGCTTCTGCTTCTGCCTTCTATCTATTCTTCTTTTATACCTTCCCCCTCATGCCCTGACCTGATTCTCTTTTATGGTTCCCTGACTGCTAAGGATCTCTATCTCCTCTGCTGTGACCCACTTGGTCCTTCTTTTCTGGACTCTGATAGGGAACCCAAGGGATCAGGCAATTCATCCCTTCAGTACTTCGGGGTTCTGATATGCTTCTTCTCATGGTCCTCATGCCACTTTCTTCTGGGCTAAGTAAATCAAGAATAATTCTGTCTTGAGTCTGGAGCTGGCATTCTTCCTGCTGCCAAGGGCAACACTTTTTAGAGCTAGTGGTACAGGGAATAGAAACCCAGGCCTGAAGTCAGAAAGATCTGAGTTCAAATTGGGCCTCATATACTTTCCAGCTACATAACCCTAGGCAAGCCACTCAATCTCTGTTTGCCTCCGTTTCCTCATATGAAAAATGGGGATTATAAGAGCATTTTCTTCCTGGGGTTATTGTGATATAATATCACAAATGACATAATAATTGATATCATCAATGAAATGACATGAGATAATAATTATAAAATGCTTAGCACAATGCCTGGACACATAGTAAGCACTATATTATTATTATTAATGTTATAATTACTAGTTGGGTTGTTCTGATGTGATCCAGTGTCTTAGCCAGTGGCGGGGAATAGGGAGAAAGAATAATCCCTCTTGTGCTAGTGTAAAAGAGAATGAATAAATGAAAATTCATTAATTAGGTACTTATGTGCCAGATGCTGGGGATCTAAACAGGAACAGGCAAGACAGATATTGTCTTCAAGGAGCTTATATTTTTCTAGGGGAAGACAACATGCTGCCATCCAGTAAAGACTCAAGGGGAAAAGGCAAAGAGCCATCCTTTTTCAAGAACTAGGTTCTTTCTCCATAGCTGACTGTCCTTTTTGCTGCCAGAGAACACACTCTAGAAATTATTTTCTTTCTGGACTCTGTCTTCCAAAGTAGAATACCAACTTTCTAAAGACTTGTCAGGGAGGCCCAGATTCTTGGTTAGTCAATGGCAAGTTGTTCTTCATCAAGTTTCTCCATACCTCAACAAAAGAGTAACCGAGAGAATAAGCCTTCATACTTTGTTTAAAACCTTAGCACCATCTTGTCTCTGTTATTCTGCCACTTAATTTCTTTGATTAAATCTTCTGGTCTGGGGACAGGGAATCAATTGACCAAGAGTGTGTGATAATTTCCCTTGCCAGAGCCCTCTCCACCCCCAACCCCTTACAAAGGAGAATGAATGAAAAACCACATATTAAGTGTCAGGCACTATGCTAAGTGCTTAGGGCTATACAAGCAAGCTAGACAATTCCTGCCCTAGGAGCTTACACTCTAATGGGGAAAGATAATATGCATAAGGGCCAGGGAAGAATATTTTGTGCCAGTAGAGACAGTGAATGTTTTGATTTCAGATGAAAGAAAGATTATTTATGATTTGTCAAGGCTTCATGGAGAGAGAAAAATTTGAGTGCCTACTATGAACCTATCATTTAAAAATAAGAGGATTGACCTGATGACACCATATATCAACTCCTCTTCATTAGGCTTGGGCTTTAAAATTGTTTTTTACAGCTAGCACCCTAATAGGTTAACAGATTGTGTTTCTAAGAGAATGTGCTGGTCATAACCAAGATCTACATCCTACAGAAGCCCATGGATGAGTCTGTAGCATGAGGAGCTATGGAACATTAGAGATTTTGAAAAAGGAAGTTATGAAAGGTGCAAGGAGGAGCTCCAACAAAATCCCTCTCTTTTGTTCCCTGGAGGTCACATTCTGTGTCTGTACCTCACTCTTCATAAGGCTTCCCTTAGCTTTTTTAAAAATTTTCTGTGCTCAAAGATTCTTTCCAAAGGAAACTTCGAACCCATGCCTAGCCATATCCTTCTTCAACTTCTCATCATAGTAAGCCCAAGGTCGTGAGTTCAGTCTTCAGAGCAACCATTTGGTTTCTCTGTGTTCCATTGCCCCCAGCTCTCCCCTTCACCTGTCTCATAAATCTCTGCCACTAGCCATATAAGGTGATAGAATGGGGATGATTCAGTTCAAATCCTTACCATGCTTCTGAAAAGCAGCTCAATGCAAATGCCCTACTGCTAGTGAGTCATCTTTATAAATGAAGGACAGCATGATTTTATTATTTGATGCCAGAACTAGAGGAGAAGAGCTGCAAATTCAGAGATGCATAAATGATAAATGAGAAGCTTCACTGAAAATCTACTTTGGTCATCATTCAACCTGGTGCAAACATGGAGTGCTAATGAGGTACCCACTTTTAGTTTTATTTTTCCCCCACCTCCAGCCCTTAAGAATATACAAATCTAATCTCTTCATCTCCTTTCAGGACCTCCCTGGAACAAATAGCCTTCATTCAGGTTGGGAAGCCATTTGAAATCATCAAAATGATTAAAGGTTCCAAACAACGTTTGGAACGTTATTGCCTTTCCTGGGAGAGGTCATGCATAGCTCAGGTAACAAAGACTGTTAAGGTTTGAGACTAAGAATAGCTATTAGGACTAATAATAGCTCATACTTCTTTCTTGGAAGAGAGATGAGGTGTGGGTAGTCTACATGACTTGAATGTGTCATGGTGAAAGGCTGGGAGTTCATGGATCACTGGGAACAAACAGAAAAATGCTTCCTTCAGGGATTTGAGGTTAGGGATGAAAGTTGGTTCCATGCACAGCTGGGCTGACTGCTGATTATTCAGCAGCCAACATTCATTCTCCCCTCAAGTATTTATTTACTTATTTTTTGGTCAGGGAGGTAGGCTGGGAAAATGGGGAGAGGCGGGAAGGGAAAAGGGGGGAAAAAACAACTGCTTCCATTTCAGTCAGGGATTCTGGAGACTTCGGTGGTCATACTTGGGGAATTTTACTGAGAGGCAGATATTTAGTAGCAGTCAGGCCTGCTCTGTAGGGAGATGAATTCAAAAGGTGAGAGAAAGATGGCCTGGGTCAAAGAGTGGCCACCAGGAAATTTCAGTAGTCCAGGCGTGAGGTGATGTCTGTATCAGGCGATAGCAGAGAAGTGAAGGGGCTCATGTAGGAGATTGATGATGTCTTAAAAGTCACATAACTTCTCTGGGTTGTAGTTTTCTCAACTGTAAAATTATGGATTCTCCCAGGTCCTTTCTAGCTCTAAATCTATGATTATCTTGGTAATTGTACATTATCCTTGTGGACTATGAATAACCTGTATTTTTCCAATAGACCCTTACCCAATTTTATGCATCAAATCAATCAATTAAAGAGCATTCTAAAAAGTGCTTATTGTATTTCAGGCACTGAGAATACAAAGAAAAAGCAAAATCATAACACCAGGCAAGGAATTTACATTATAATGGGGGAGAATGGAAAGATACACACACAGACACACACCAATTGGCACATACATAGAAGATAAATACAGAGTAGATAGAAGATACCCTTACTGGCAGCTATGTGGAGTGGTGGATCTAGTAACAGACCTGATGTCCGAAAGACTGCTCTCCCTGATTTCAAATCTGGCCTCAGACACTTACTCCCTATGTGAGTCTGGGCAAGTCATAGAATCCTGTTTGCCTCAGTGTCTTCATTTGTAAAATGAGCTAGAGAAGGAAATGGCAAACCACTCCAATGTTTTTGCCAAGAAAACCCAAAATAGGGTCACGGAGAGTCAGACATGACTGAAAAAAAAAACACTGAAAGCAAAGCAGAAAGCAAGCCACCTTAGAGGAAAAGACACTAGTCCCAGTGCAAAGAAGGAAGATGGTGCCTCCTCTGTGAGGAACAGTAAACAGATCAATTTGGCTGGATTGTAGAGTATGTCGAAGAGAGCAATATGAAAAGTCTGGAAAGAGAGGAAAGGGTCAGGTTGTAAAGAGCTTTAAATGCCACACACACAGGAGTTTATATTTGGTCCTGGAATTGGGAGAGGATTATTGAAATTTATTGGAGGGGTAGGATGACAGGGTCAGACCCAGGCATTAGGGAAATTCATCACAGGAAATCAGTTGAATGTGCTTTAGGGGACTTGCCTCAGGCTGCTTCCCATCCTGCACTGAATGCTCTGGACCTGTGGGCAACTCAGCAAAACAGGAATGTTCCCCTTGTTCCTGATCATTTTGTTTTGATGGCACATCAATGACATGCAGAACTTTCTCCCCATCTCCTGAGGATCTGATATCATTTTCTGTGTTGACAAATGCACCAGGCTTAGTTAGGCATTTCAATGTGACTTTTACTGAGCATTCAAAATTGGGACCTAATTTACACAGTCAGCTCTGCTATTTGTGATTCTATATAATTCATGCCAAAGGATATTAGAGGCAGGTCAAGGGACCAATCTTAGAAATGATTATCTGGCAGATCCAGAAAGATTTCTGGGGACCTGAGAAAAATAGTTTTTAAAAAGGGGTCATTTTTCATAGCAGAGGGAATCAGTGGGCCAAATGTTGGCTCTCAGAGAAAGAAAGGCACAAGTTCCAAGGACTAGCCCTTTTACTTATTGTTTGTGTGACATTGGGCAAATTGCTTCATATTCTTGACTTTAAAATATTTTCATCAGTAAAGTCTATAAAGAACTTTAAGCTGTCTTAAAATGCCCCCAAAGACATTATCCTATATTTAAATCATTTAAGATCAACCTTAGGCATCATTATTTCCCTTTTACCAATGAGAAAACTGAGACCCAGAGAGATTAGGAAATGGGATCACTTTCCAGTCTGCTCTAATTCTTCCCTACTGGTCACCTGGATTCTTTTCTCAGCTTTGAGAGGTCAGTTTTTCTCTTACCTTGACCAGGCACAAGCCTTCATGCTACTTTTATGCCATGTGAATTCCTTGAGGGCAGAAATTGCCTTGATTGTTTTTGACTTGATTTTGATCTTCCTCACTTAATACAATGCCTGGAACTTAGTAAGCACTTAATATGTTTCTTTCTTTCTAAACGATTCTCTCTGTTTTTCTTTGTCTTCTTCTCTCCCCTCCCAAATCCCTATGCCCATGAATTTGTTTTAAAAATATAACTATTTTGTGTATTTTTTTAAACCATGTATTGATTTCCTTTGTAATCCCATGTATTTTGTTTTATACATTTAAAAATGTTTTCTGAAAAGGGATAGATAGGTTCTACCAGATTGCCAAAGGGGATCTATCACCTTTAAAAGATTAAGAATTCCTAACCTCTGGGAGGGGAAGAGGGGAAGGAAAGAACATGAATCATGTAACCATGGAAAAATATTCTAAATAAATAAATTAATTTAAAAAACAAAATAATTAAAACATGAAAGAAAAATTAAAATATAAAAGAATCCCTGATCTAGTCTAAAGCCTTAACAGCCAACAGCTAACAGATAGAAGGAGGAAATGGAGTTTCAGAGAAATGGAAACTTTCCCACACATGAGTAGCTCAGAGAATTCAGAGCTTTTGTTGATCTATTTTTCAGTTATATCTGACTCTTCATGACCCCAGTTAGGTTTTTTTTGGCAGAGATAATGGAGTGGCTTCCTTTTCCAGCTCATTTTACAAATAAGGAAATGGAGGCAAATAGGGTTAAGTGACTCTCCCAGGATCACACAGCTCATGTCTGAGGCCAGATTTGTACTCTGAAAAAATGAGTCTTTCTGACTCCAGATGAAGAACTCGAATCTACTGTGCTATCTAGATGCCTGCGAATTCAGAACGATCGTCTTCTAAATCCGTGTTTCCCGTTCTCTATGTTATGTTGTCCCTAAAAGGCAAGCATTGTGAGTCATTTTTCCAGTAGTGAGGTTGGGTTGGTGCTGGTTTTCCACAATCTTTCACATGGTTTCTCAGCTGAATGACAATTGCCCAGGGTTGGCAGTGCAGCCTATGGCTTGAATGAACCACAGAATAAATTGACTCCATGTTGGACCAAGTTTTTACCATTAGCTTCAGAAATCCTGAGCTCTTAAGTAATTGTGCTGACTGGCCACAAGGAGTGTGATTTCTCTTCAGCCCTCATCCCTGTG
Source organism: Monodelphis domestica (assembly GCF_027887165.1). NCBI lineage: Eukaryota > Metazoa > Chordata > Mammalia > Didelphimorphia > Didelphidae > Monodelphis > Monodelphis domestica. Next base: position 131,222,976 of record NC_077230.1, on the reverse strand, counting down.
CCTCTTGGTCTTCTCCTGGCACAGCTATTTTGCCAGAGCTCCCCTTCTTGCATAGGACCTCCTCTTTCACAGTCCACTGCTACCCCTCTCTCTCTCCCAGCTTGCCCCTCACCTCTTTGAAGCCTCCTCCTGATAGTTGCTCAGGATACTGCACCTTCCCAGGGAGTATTGCCCCTTTTATGTTCTTAGTCCCTTTTCCTTTCATGTTTTCCCTGGGAGTTCCCTGGTTTCAATACTTTATGAAGATCCTGTCCTCACTCACCTTCCTCCCACTGCATCCTTTTGGGAGGAGTTACTCCAGCCAGTCTATACCTAGAAAGTTCAAACTATCCTCTGTACAGCCCCATCCCTGCCTATTTCTGATGCCCAACTACACCTGGCTGGGCCAGGCTGTCTTCTCCCCTATCCCTACCTCTTCCTACGGATCTCCCGGAAAGAGGGCTGCCCTTAGAGTAAGAGCTTATGGATTTGAATATTGGCTTTGACAGGTCACTAAATATCTTTTGCCTTTGTTTCCACCCTGGCAAAATGGTTGGAATAGATGACTTCTGAGGTCCCCTCTAACTCTATATCCTTTGATCTAGCCTATATCTATAGCCTCTGACCCTATGACACTTCAGAACAGGGGTATACTTTCCTCTGTGCTTGACAATTCCCTTTGCTTCCTCTCAGGCTTTGATTATATTTAATAGTATACATTATTTTATACTCCCAACCTCCCCCCACTCTTCTCCCAGTCCGGAATTTGTTCCAGGTGCCAGAATTCCTAGTAATCACTCTAGTCTTGCTCTAGTCAAAATTATCAGCCTATTTTAAACAAACAAACAAACAAGCAAACAAACAAACAAACCTGGCTCTAAATTTTCCCTCCCTCTCCTACATCTGCTCTGAAGTGGGGAATTGGAAAATCATCTGGTTAATCAAGACGAAAATGCTATCAAAGAAATAGAAGGGACAGGTTGGATTGTTTACACTGAAAATTCAGAACATAATTGTTCACCCCTTATATTCCTTTTGTCTGGCAAGACTCAATTTTAAATTCCAATCAGATCTATCAAAAGATGCTCCCAACTTAAAGATGTGAAACCACCTCAGCTATTTCCCACCGTCTCGCTACAGTTTCTCTGTTGTTGTCTCAGCAGGCAGAAAGGGTGGGAGGGGGGTCATCTATTTCCAGATGGGTCATCTGTTTCCATATGGGATTCCCTTTCCACTGAAACAAGAGGAGCTGCATCCTGGGATGGGGAGCTGGCCGTCTTCCCTCAGATAACATGTGTATATAGCTCCTGTGAGCTGCCAAGAGCTATTTTCCAAAGTCAAGAGCAGATCAAAATGGGGAGTTTGGGGCCCATGTAATTAGCCATAGAACAGTCTCCATGAAGTAAGTTTAGAGAAAGGAAGAAAAGAAACAATTTGACTGAGAGAAGAAAACCTTTTCCTTCCCTATCTTTTTTTTAAATCCTTACCTTCTGTCTTATATCAATTCTAAAACAGAAGAGTGGTAAGGGCTAAAATATTGGGGTTAAGTGACTTGCCCAGGGTAACACAGCCAGGAAATTATATGAGAAAAAATTTGAACCCAGGTCCTCTTGACTCCAGGTCTAGTGTTCTGTCCATGGTGCTATGTAGCCTTCCCTCTTCCTTATCTTTTTAAAATCACCCTTCACTTTCTTCTTTCCCTTTCTATTTGATCTTTAAATATCTATTTCTACCTTTCTTTGGGGATCTTGGTCTCTGCCTCAGGGGTACAGGCTTCCCTTCATTTTCCTTTTTTACCACTTGGATTACCAACTTAGTAAATATGAAATGCTTAATGAATGTTTTTCAATCATTCCTCATTTGCTCATTCATTTATTCACATTTCATACACATCCTTCCATCCATTTATTTAGTATTTATCCAGTTCTTACTCTGTTCATGAAGAGATCATGAAGCCATTTCTTCCATATCCTAGAAGAGATAAAAAGTTGGCATTCAACATTTCTTGCCTTCATGAAACTTACAGTCAAATTGGAAGATGATATATATATATGTATATATATATATATGTTTGTAACTGTCATTATGTGAAAAGTTATATGATAACTGTTATCATATGATATGCTAATATATGATGATATCAACAAGTTAAAAATAATGTATTATGGGAAGTCTGAGGAAAACGTTGTCACTAATTAGGGAAGGATCATGGAGGTCTACCAATCATATATTAGTTTCTCCTTCTGCATGAACCCTTTACTCACCTCTCCAGATGCTAGTGCCTTTCCCTCTAAAATGACCTCTTGTCTATTTTATGTCTCTATCTATATATTTAATCCTCTGAAGGATAGTGGACAGAGGGGTGGCCTGGAAGTCAAGACAAACTTAGTTTAAGTTGTTCTTCTCTCTCAGACTGGCTTTGTGACTCTGGGCAAGTCACTTCCCAGTGCTCTAGGAAACTTCCAAAGGCTCTAAATTGCAGAGAATATGTCTCTCCTGAATATTCCTATACCAATGAAATGGCAGTTTCAGGACTATTCTCTATATTCTAAAATGTGTTTACGTGAATATTTACTTCTTGTCTCCCTCACTGGGATATAAGTTCCTGCAGAGAAGGGGCTGAGTAATGGAATCCCCAGTGCCCAACCCAGTACCTGACAATATAGTAGAAACTTATTGCTTGATTGATTGTAACATGTATTCTTCAGAAAGGAATCATTATAATGACAAGAACTATATTAATTAGGTCCAACTGGGCTAATATATAAAGGAAAAGAGATTCATTGGATGGAAAAAAAATAATGGTTTCTAAGATCCTGGGAGCACACACTTTCTAGCCTATTTTCTTTCTCATTAATGATCGTTCTTAAGATTGCCACTGACCATTGAAAAGACAGTAATTGGTTTTGAAGTCAATGGACTGGCAGAAATAAGAGGAGAAGCAGTTTCTCTGAACTAGTCAGTCAGTCAAGAAGCATTTCTTAAGTATATACTATGCTCCAGCCTCTATGTTAAGTATTAGGGATAGAAAAAGAGGCAAATACAGGTTGTTGTTTTTTTTTATAACCCTTTCTGTCTTAGATACACAGTTCCAAGGGGAAAACATGCTAAGGGATAGACAATTAGGGTTAAGTGACTTGCCCAAGATCACCTAGTGAGGAAGTATCTCAGGCCATATTTGGACCCAGGACCTTCTGTTTCTAGGTCTGGCTCTCTATCCACTGATCCTCCTAGTTGCTCCCAGTCTTCATCCTGAAAGAACTTATATTCTAATGGGTGAAAAAAAAGTGTGAATAATTAGGAAAACTCAATCTATATACAGAGTTGATGGAAGATAATGTGAGAGGTATAAGACTTAAATTAATGTCAAGTATTATTTTTATAAAGCTTATTATCTGACAAAATAGAACCACATGACTAAATTAATCTACCTGTTCCACCAAAGCCAAGGACCAGAAGGAAAAGAGGGCTAGACATGGAACTCCACCCAATTTATCTCTTGTCTACATCAGCAGGTAAGGACAGGAAGTGAGTGGGCTTCTGGGAATCATAGTTTTGCTGGGAATCATAGTTTTTAGGGTAACAGATTCCAATTTCACAGAGGATAAGGCCTTAGCAGTCTACAACCAGGAAATGCGTCTTCCTCAAAGTGGGACTTGAGCCTAGTATGGAGGGAGGTCATGGATTCTAAGGATTGCAAAGATGGGAAATCATACCAGGTCTGGGTCAGCCAGTATGAAGGCAGAGAGATCCAATGAGTTGGTGTAGTTGGATTGTAGAAAACAAAGAGGGAGTAAAGTAAAAGAAGCCTAGAAAGGTCAGAGTGAGTCAGGTTTAGAAGAGCTTTAAAGTGCCAAACTAGAGTTTATAGTAGATCCAACATGGGAGATAAGGTCTGTGCTGAGATTTAATTCAACTCAGTTAACCAACTAATATTTCTTAAGGTTTACTCATGCCAGACACATGCCTATACATGCCAAAGCCACTAGGTGGTCCAGTGGACAGAGTGCCAGGCTTGGAGTCAGATGGAAGTCCTGAGTTCAAATGTGGCCTCAGACACTTACTAGCTGTGTAACCCTGGGCAAGTCACTTAACTGTCATCAGTAAAATGAACTGGAGAAAGAAATGGAAACCACACTAATATCTGCCAAGAAAACTACAAAGGGAACTGCATGCCAAAGGCTTTAAAAGACTCTCTGCCCTTTGATCCAGCCATAGCACTGCTGGGTTTGTACCCCAAAGAGATCATGAGGAAAAAGACTTGTACAAGAATATTCATGGCTGCGCTCTTTGTGGTGGCAAAAAACTGGAAAATGAGGGGATGCCCTTCAGTTTACCAGCAATTTACCAACAACTACTGCATGAAAAGGAACAACTAAAGGGATTATGATCTTTGAGGAGGAGAACTGAAGCTGGAGAGAGGGAGTTTAGAAAAACTGAGTCAGAGACACACACAGATCAGATACTGTTCAGGAAGGACACATGTTCCATTTATCTTCCTTTGTAGGGCATACAATGAAGGAAGATAAAAATAACCAAGAATGCATGAATTAGGAATCAGGAGGGAGGTGAGAAGGAAGGAAGAGAATAAAGAAAGAAGATCTTTAGAGGCACACTGGATCTCCATAACAGGAGTGATCCATGTGGCCAGCAGGCAGGTAAGAGAGAGAGAGAGAGAAAAGGAAAAGAGAGGGAAAATGGCGTCCTTCCTCTGTATTTATTGAGATAATGATGTCAGAGGTAGATAATGCATACAGTGGATTTACATTGGCTTGGCAAATTAATGACGAACAAGCTAGAGGCGTGGTAAGTTCAGCCCGCTCTTTTCAAACTCCCAGAACAAAGGCCGCATGGCCTGCTCATAAATTATGCATTGGAATGCTGTCCAACCGGACCAGAGCTAAGCCTTTTGTGGCTCCAGCCCAGAGATTCTTCCTGGAATCCTACAGTTGGGGAATGGCTGAACACATTATGGTATATGTTGGTGATAGAATACTATTGTGCTCAAAGGAATAATGAAGTGGAGGAATTCCATGGAGACTGGAACAACCTCCAGGAAGTGATGCAGAGTGAGAGGAGCAGAACCAGGAGAACATTGTACAGAGACTGAGACACTGTGGTAAAATCGAACATAATGGACTTCTCTACTGGTAGCAATGCAATAGTCCTTATGAGAAAGAATGCTATTCACATCCAGAGGAAGAACTGTGGGAGTAGAAACACAGAAGAAAAACAACTACTTGATCACATGAGTCGATGGGGATATGATTAGGGATGTAGACTCTAAACCATCCCCCTAGTGCAAATATCAATAATATGGAAATAGGAATTGATCAATGACACATATAAAACTCAGTGGAATTGAGTGTTGGCTATGGGAGGGGCAATGGGAGGAGGGGAGAACATAAATCATGTAACCATGGAAAAATTCTTTTGATTAATCAATTAAATAAAAAAAAACTAAAAAAAAAAAAGAAAACCCCAAATGGGGTCACAAAGAGGCAGACAAGATTTTGTTTCACGTGCCAAGCACAGTGTTAAGCGGTGGGGATATGATCCCATTCTAATAAGGGAGATAGTAGGCAAATGATTATGTACAAACAAGGTAAGTGAAGGGTAAGTGGGAGGTAATCCTAGAAAAAAGGTGGTAGCAATTTGGGAGTGGGAGTCTCTGAAAGAATTCTTGAAGAAGATAGTATTTGAGCCTAGTCTTGACAGATGCCAGAGAAGACAAGAGAAGGAGATGAGCATTCCAGATATCAGAAACAGCCAGTAAAAAGACTGGAGGGTCTCTGTGACAAACAACAATCATGATGATGACCAGGAGGTAGTGAGATATTTTGAATCCTTCCTGGTGAGAGGAGTGACAAGAATCTAGGGCAAGAGAGAAGCAAGTGCTGGGCTGCCAGTGGGCAAAACATCACTTGAAATAAAGTGTATCTCTTCAGCAGATCATGGCAAAGTTATAAAGTCACCTCAAGTAGCTCTAGATTTAGCTGTGATAGTAAGGGACAAGGACAAAGCTACTAGGTGGTCTACTATAAGACAGTGAGGACAAACTTTTTAGTGACCCAATACCCAAATTGTACCTTCACACTGCAGGTGAGCTGCCCCAGACAAGGGAGGGAGGAAGTGCTCCCAATGGGCTGATGGGAAGAGGGATGGTTATGGAGAAATGTCCTTAGGCATATGTGGAGAGGGGCAAGGGAGCAGCCCCCTTCTGCATGTGTGCCATGGGTTTGCCAACATGGCTTTAGGATAATCTACATGGAAAACTGTGCTCCTTTTTGGGTAGGTGGTGGCATCCCTATTCACAATATGAGAAATGCTTTGTGTTCTGGCTGAAATATGCCACAGATGTAGTTGCAAGGGTGGCAGGGATTTGATTCAGTGAAACTTTCTCTTTCACAAGCTACTCAAGATCCTGGGCACACTTTGACCCAGAATTTATTTAAAATTATGAGCTCAAGAAGTCTAACCAATGTTTGCTTTTCCTAGACTAACCAGAGGACATAGTTGCTTATAATATTAGGTATTGAATTCAGTGGCATAGCTAGATAAATATAAGGAAAATCTGTATTAACTTCTTCTGCAAAAAAAAGAATCTTCCATTTGAGGCATCAAGGTGGCTCAGTGGAATGAGAGCCTGACCTGGCGACAGGAGGTCCTGGATACTAATCTGGCCTCAGACACTTCCTAGCTGTGTGACCCTGGGCAATTCACTTAACCCCCATTGCCTAGCCTTTTACCACTCTTCTTCCTTGGAACTAATACATAGTATTGATGCTAAGAAGGAAGGTAAAGAGTTAAAAAAAAAAGAGACTTCTTTCCCTGCTGCCCCTGATAACAGTATCAGTCAGGCTTGGAAAATGTCCAAAAAGTTAGTTTATGCTTTAAGTGTTAAAACATTCTTTTGGATTCTCTTTTATTCCTCTCTGGACTCTGTTTCTAGCTCTTTGACCTTCATTCTCCATCATAACTAACAACCTTCTAACCCTGGAAGCTTACTTTGCCCAAACTCCCCCCTCATCTGATTGGTCAGTTCCTACAAGAATCTCTATTTTAAGGAAATTTACCAGACCAGCTATGTTTTCTTTTTCCTCTCTCTCTGAGCTCTGCTTCTGACTACCCCTACTTCTTTCTCTACCAGTATTCACACCCTTTTCACCAGGAAAGATTACTGTACTCCAGCAGCTTTTTCACTGGGGAATAGCCTTTTTTTTTTCAGCATTTCCTCTGGTTGGCCAGTTCCCTCCATTTTAAAACAGTCTCCAGATCAGTCTTGTTCACTCTTATTTCTCCCTGGTTTCTGTTCCTGACTCTCTAGACTTCTTTCTCCACCATGCCCTGACTCACACACTGTTCCCCACTTCTCAATTTCCTTTTATATTTTGTATTGCTCCTTTAGGATGTAAGGAAAATTATTTTAATGTTGTATCTTTGGTTTTAATATTAGGTCAAAAGAGACCTCTCCTATGGGGAATGATACTACAATTCTGCTTCTTGGGAGGCCTGAGCTGGGCTTTTTCTGTTTATTCTATAAATATAAACTAATTGGAGTTAATCTTGACAATTCACTTGTCAGTCCCTTCATTAAAGTTTGGGGTGATATGGCTTCTGAAGGAGATAAAATTAAGCCCAAGAGATCCTGAACTGGGAAAATTTTCTTTGCCCAGATTGCTAAAGGCTGCTGAATCTCATGCCCAGCCCCACCTCCCCTTCTCAGATGACTCCTCTTCTCTCCCAGCCCCATGAGTAATCAACAGGAGTTGAGAGCTCTTAGCCCACCTCCTCACTTAATATCCACCAACCAGTATTGCCTTTCTCTTATCAGGGAAGTTCCTAGTAATTTGCTGTCAGGAAGACAGAGCTGGATTTCTCCTGGTGCAGGACTCTCCATTAGTGTCTTTGATCATTCAGAGACATCCCTGACCTTAATTTATTGATTATAATTAGCCTAGTTAATAAACTAATCTTTCATAACAGGAATTTTTGTTTCTTGAAATATGTGACAAGTGATATGTGATATTTAAATATACTGTAGTATATTCAAGTTCCTTGAAGGGAGATATTCTGTTTTCTTTTTATTTTGGCTTATATTTTTATTCCCAGTTATTATACGATGCCCGACACATAGTAAACACTTAATAAATGTTTATTGGCTGGTCTTTTCACCCTGAAAGTTCAGAAAATCTGGAACAGATGAGACTGAACCAGTGATTTGAATCCCATTACAGCCCAAACAACTTTGAATAATCAGAAGTGATTTGTGTTCTCTCCCCCTGCTTCCTGGACAATTCCCCTGTGCCTATAGCAACTAGATACATCAGCAAAGAATATCTTTCATATTTAGCTACTGTGACCTTCAGATAACTGATTGAACTGTCAAAAGTCACTGAAAGAGAATCAGCAGCTGCTGTTTCTCAAGAAAGGACTTCTTGGGCTTTCATAAAGCTTAGTCAAACATTGAAGATGAAGTTGTGATTTGCAGGGCATTGCTGAGACGAGGCTTTATGATATGAATCCACGTCCACGTATATAAAGGTATATTGATCTTGCTTTACTGTTGGCTGTAGAGTTTGTCCTCTAAGAGGCTTGGTCTGTGAGTCAGTACACTTAGTTGCCAAGAGTCCTGACAGACAGTGTTAGAGAGACACCACATACCTGCTTCACCATCACCCATGTCTGCCTATCACAAGTAAGACTATCTATCCCTAAGAGTTTCTGGGTGCGACCTTGGGCACAGATTCCTTCAGGCTTCTAAATCTTAGTTTCCTACTCTGTGCAGCTGGGAGTTGGCCGATGTGCTATCTAAAAGCTCCTCTAGCTCCAATTCGGTTTGGTTCTGTGATAATAAAAGAAAAGCCTTGGAAGAAGCCTCTAAGAGAGTGCATGCGCAAAAAGCCACAGCCACACAATTAAGAAGCCTCCGAGGTTAGCTACTTGTCAAACATTTATGGTCCAGATGCCAGATGAGGTCCCTGATAAGTAGAAGGAATAAATGTTATAATCTTGCACACCAAAGATATAGCCGGAATTGCTAGGAAAATACCCCAGGATAATAATTTTTAAGACATTCGGAAGAATAATGCTTCCATACACACAGCCCAGCAGGTGCTTTCGCCATTACAATGAGGCACATGGGAATTTCCAGGGCATACTGCTGAAAAAGAAATCAAATAAAGAGCTTGCTGACTCCTCTAACCTACAGTTATTTTCAAAGCTCCAAGCAGATTTTTCATTCTTCAGAGGCTCTCTATTTCTGGGTAATATTTCTGAGACAGAAAGTAAGATCTACAGTTCTAGCAACCAATGACTAGAAAGCACTACCTGCACACTATGGCTCTGAACTTCCTTTCAGCTGACCTTTCTCCCTCCCCACCCTGCCCTCTTCCACTGGTCAGATTGCAATATTCTAAGAACAATGGACTTTTGAAGTTCTTGGAGGGGAAATAGGTCGTATGCAGAAGGTGTCCAGGGAACCCTTCTGCTACTCTCTTCTAGTGGCAAAGCTGAGAAGCTGGGGGAAGCAATTAAAGCAAATAGCAAGTGTTTGCATTGGCTCTTTTAGGGAGTCTAGGAGAAATGGATGATGAGAGGAGGACTGATATATCTTGTATCAAATCACCAAACCAGCCTATCAGTAGTTGTGAGTAAGAACATTGTGTGAGTAGAGTGAATGCAGGGAAGTATTTAATTGATTCTGGGAAGGTAGTTATGGCATCTACAGGGATTTGCTATAAGCTCAGAGTTCCTATAGATAGAAGATAGGGCATCTTCTTAAAGCACTTACTATGTGTAGGGCAATATATATAATAAGCACAAGCCCATAGCCCAAGACAGAATTTTCCCAGAAAATGGAACCCTACTAGTGTCACTAAATCAACGGCAAATGAGGCTAGACCATTAGAATCCTCATTTTCTGACTAGATCACAGTCAAATGTAACTGTCCTGAGGCTGACCTAAAACACACAACTAATTCAACATAAAATCTGTTTAAGTATGTATACTGAGGGCAATGAAATAACCAGATTAAAAAGTGACTCCACTTGACTGACTCACTCTTTGGACCGATTGGAATTAAAGCTTGCTTTATTTTATTCATTAAAATGTACTTTATTCATTAAAGTATTCAAATAATTCATTAAATTTCATTCAAAAATATTCATTAAAATAACTCAGGAAGATGGAGGGAAAGTGGTAGGGAAGGGGCAAGGACCCTCCTTATTTCTCCCAAATGACACTCCAAACAACTTTTATGTAAAGCATTAAAGAAAAAATTCTGGAGTGTCAGAATGCAGAAAAGGGCAGCAGAAAAGGTTATTGTACCAAGGTGGGAATGGAATGCAAACTATTGCACTAAGAAAAGTCCTACCTCTGCAAGCCAGCATAGACCTTAGGGGCAGTTAAATCAGAAGCAATACCTTCTGGAGCTCTCAGGCCACAACAGTAAGGGATTTGGATAATTGGTCAGTAGAAGATTACAGGGTTCCCTTTGCTAGCCCTGGATGTAGGACTTTGTTGCATTGCCCATTTGCAGACCCAGTCATAGTTCCAGGTTACAGGTTCAAGGTGAGAAGGGGCAGTAGAACAATACCATTTGAAGTCCCATGAGAGCAAGGAACACTGACCATAATTTCAAGGAAGAAAAGAGTACTTATGGTTGCTCACAGACCAGAGTACAGACCAGAAGAGTAATAAACACAACTTTCCATGAATAATACATATCCTTGGGGATATATATATATGTATATACATATATATATGTACATATATATATTCCCAGAATTAGTTCTGAAAATAGCTGCACAAAGAATTTGATTAGGATAGTGTCCCTTTCACCATGGGAACTGTAGTAAGCAAAGAAAGAGTGCAAAATGATTGGCAGGAGCATGTGACACAGAATAAAAGCCTGGGTCAAGATTCCAAGGGGGTTGTAGTCCCAACTGAAACCAGACTTCTGGCTGAAGCTTTTGGAGGTAGCTGTGATTTCCAATTTTCTACAAGATTACTGGACTTTGTGAGATACCAGCTTGAGGAGAGAGAGACTTGAACAGGCTGCTGGCAGCTAGATTGAAGAACAAAGAAGAACCATCAACTCTTACTGGACCTAATTTGGACTTTGCCTCAGGGATCTTGGCCCATTTCTGGACTTGGTTTGTGAGGTTCTGATGGGGGGGGGGTGAGGAACTTAACTTATTTAGCTTAGATAAATTAGCCAATAGGTTAGTACTTAGGGGAGTTAGTTTTGGGCATAAGATTAAGAAATTTTCCTTCTCCTTTGTTACCCTCATTCCTAATCCATTTCCCCATCAATAAACTTAAAATATTTACCTCTTGTCTTTTCCCCTTAAACACCCCTCAGTAACAGAACAGAGTACAACTTAACATTCTTAAGAAAAGTTAAAAGTCAAGAAAAAAAGCTAGAAAATGAGCAAACAACCAAAAAAGAAACTCAACACGGTAAATTATTTTGGTGAAAGGGAAGACTAAAACACAAATTCAGAAGATAACAGAGTCATAATACTGCATTAAAAGCCTCAAAGAAAAATGTAAATTGGTCTCAAGTCCAAAAAAAGAATTGTTGGAGAGCTCAAACAGGATTTAAAAAATAAAATAACTGATGTAGAAGAAAAATTGGGCAAAAAAATGAGAAAGTGATGTAGGAAAACCATGGAGGAAAAAAGAGATGACAGCTTAGTAAAGAAGGCACAAAAATCATGAAGAAAAAATCTTTAAAAAAACAGAGTAGTTCCTAAAATAGGCACAAAAATCCACTAAAGGTAACTCCTTAAAAAAGAAGCATTGACTACATTAAAAAAAAGTGTACAAAAATTCATTGAAGAAAAGAACGTCTTAAAAAGTAGAATAGAACAAATGGAAAAGGAAGTACAAAAGCTCACCAAAGAAAATAATTTCTTAAAAATTTTATTGGGAAAATGTAAGCTATAAATATGTGAGACATCAAGAAACAATAAAATAAAGCCAAACTGATGTGATAAAAAAGAAAGAAATATGAACTGTAGGAAAAGAATTGACCTAGAAAATAGATCCAGGAGAGATAATTTAAGAATAAGTGGACTACCTAAAAACCACGATTAAAAAAAACAATCCTAGGTGTCATATTTTAAGAAATTATCAAGGAAAACTTCCTCCATATTTTGGAACCATAGGACAAAATGGTAATGGAAAGAAACCACTTACATACTTGCATAAGAAGATTCTTGTAACTCCTAATAACTTATTAAAGCAGTTAGAAAGTGTATGCATAGCCAGAGAGCAAAGGTGTGAGTTCAATATGGGGGATGATATCTAAAAAGAATAAAATTAAGAGGTGAGAAAGAGGAATGCACTGAGAGAAGGGTTAAGGGAGAGGTAGAATTGGGAATTATCTCATACAAAAAAGGTACAAACGAGCTTTTACACTGGAGGAGAAGATGGGTAAAGTGGGGAGGGAAGTGCTTGAACCTTTCATCAGAACTGGTTCAATGAAGGAAGAATATACTCACTCAGTTGGGTATAGAAATCTATTCTACCCTGCAGACAAATAGGAGAGGAATGGGATAGGAGAAGGGGAGAGAAGATAGAAAGGAGGGCAGATTGGGGGAGATGCTGGTAAGAAGCAAAAATCCTTTGAGGACAGGCAGGGTGAAAGGAGAGAGAATTGGATAAATGAGGGGAAATAGGATGGAAGGTAATATATAGTAATCATAACAGTGAAAAAAAACTGCAAATTTAACTACTTAAGGTCCCATTTCTCAAATAATTAGTGAGTCTTATATAACAATACAAGTCATTCTCCATTTGAAAAATGGTCCAAGGATATGAACAGGCAGTTTTCAGATGAAGTAATCAAAACTATCTATATAAAATAAAAATGTTCTAAATCACTATTAATTAGAGAAATGCAAATTAAAACGACTCTGAGGTACAACCTCACAACTCTCAGATTGGCTATTATGACAAAAAAGGAAAATGAGAAAAGTTGGAGGAGATGTTAAAAGAAAATTCGACTTCTGAGGAGGAATAGGATAAAAAGAGAGGCAAAGAAGGAAAAACAGTAAGGAAAAATAGAATAGAGGAAATATATAACTAATAATCATAACTTTGAATTTGTCTGGGATGAATTCACCCACAAAATAGAAACAGATAGCAGAATGGACCAAAAATTAAAACCCAATGACATGTTGCTCACAAGAAAAAAAAAATATTTTATTTTATTTTTTTGTTCTCTTCTATTTCTCTTTTTATTTATTTATTATTTATTTATTTTTTAAGATTTTATTTAGTCAATTTAGAACATTATTCCTTGGTTACAAGAATCATATTCTTGCCCTCCCTGCCCTCCCCCTGCCCTTCCCGTAGCTGATGTGCAATTCCACTGGGTATTACATGTGTCTTTGATCAGAACCTATTTCCATGTTGTTGGTGTTTGCACTAGGATGTTCATTTAGAGTCTATATCCCCAATCATAACCCCCTCGACCCATGTAGTCAAGCAGTTGTTTTTCTCTGGTGTTTTTACTCCCACAGGTTTTCCTCTGAAGGTGGATAGTGTTTTTTCTCATAGATCCCTCCAGGTTGTTCAGGATCACTGCATTGCCACTAATGGAGAAGTCCATTACAATCGATTATATCAGTGGTACATTTTCAAATCATAATGCATTAAAATTATATTTTAATAAGTGATTGTGGAAACAGAATTAAAGTTTATTGAAAACTAAACTTAATCTTAAAAAATAACAAAAGATAAAAAAGAACAAGTCATACAAACACTAAATAATTTTATTAAAGAAAGTGATAATAATGAGACAACATACCCAAACCCAATGAGATACAACAAAAGAAATAATTTGAGGAAAATATATATCTCTAAATACTTAAATCAATTAAATAGAGAAATAGCAGATCAACAAATTGGGTATACAATAAAAAAGTAGAAAAAGAACAAATTAAAAAGTCCCAATAAAATGACAAATTGTAAATCTTAAAGATTAAAGGTGAAATTAATAAAATTCAATATGAGAAACTATTAAATTAATAAATAAACTGAGTTGGTTTTATGAAAAAAAAGGTTAATAAAATTTTAAGAAGAGAAATGAGCAAATTGCTAGCATTAAAGTGAAAAAAGGTGAATTTGCCTCTAATGAAGATGAAATCAAAGCAATTGTTAAGAATTATTTTGTGTAATTATATGTCAACAAATTTAGTTATTTAAGTGAAATGGAAGAATACTTACAAAAATTCAAACTTCCTAGACTAACAGAGGAGGAAATAGAATATCTAAGTATTTTAGACAAAGAAATTGAACAAGTCTTAAATTAATTTCCTAAAAGAAAAAGCAGCAGGACCAGATGAATTTACAGATGAATTCTACCAGACATTTAAATATCATATAATTTAAATATTAAATGAATTATTTAGAACAACTGGCAAAGAAGAAGTTCCATCAAACTCCTTTTATGAAACAATTGTAGTGCTAATACCTAAACTAGGAAGAGCAAAAACAGAGAAAGAAAATTATAGGCCCATTTCATTAATTAATACAGATGTAAAAATCTTAAATAAAACATTAGGAAGAATACTATAATAATATATTATAAAGATTATATGTTATGATCAAACAAGGCTTATACCAGGTATGCAAAGATAGTTTAATATAAGAAAAAGCTATTAATATAATTGATTACATCCATTACAAAAGTAACAAAAATCATGTGATTATATTAATAGATGCAGAAAAAGCTTTTGACAAAGTACAACACTTATTCCTATTAAAGACACCTAAAAGCATAGATCAAAATGGATTTTTCCATCTGCAAACATTATCTATAACAGGGATAAGTTAGAAGCCTTCCCTGTAAGATCAGGAGGGAAATAAGGATGCTTATTATCACCAATATTATTTAATATTGTATTAGAAATGCGATCAATAGCAATATAAAAGAAAAGGAAATTGATACTACTTTTTCTTTTTTTCACTGTTGATATGATTGCATATATGGAAAATCCTAGATTCAACTAAAATTAATTGAAATTATCAATAATTTTAGTAAAGTGACATGAAATAAAATGAACCAACATAAATCATCAGGATTTCTATGTATCATCTCCAAAGCCCTGCAAGAAGAGATAGTAAGAGATAACTCATTTAAAATAACTGTAAATAGAATTAAAGTATCTAGGAACTTTTCTGCCAAAACAAATCCAGGAACTAGAACCTAATTATAAAACACTTTTTACACAAATAAACTCAGATCAAAATAATTGGAGAAATATTAATTATTCATAGATGGTGAAATAATTGTATGTAACTAAAATAATTGTTTCTAGAAAGATACCTGAAGGTAATGGGATTTTAGTGGGTAAAGGAATGATTGTTTAGGACCAGTATCAGAAGGACACAGGGTTTGGGAAGGCCAACAGGATAAAGCTTACAGGAAACCAAATTCTATTAAACGGTTTATTTAAGATAAGGGAAGGGACTTGGGATGATCTATCTAAAGAATATAAATAAACCTCCCACCAAATCTAGTTGGTAGCTTCGGAGAGGTGGCATCTGCACTGCCCATCACCTCTCTACCTAAGAGCCCCAGTTCCTATAATAAAATACACTTCACTAACCCAACCCCCCCTTTAGATGGTACTAGAGGTAGTAAGGTTGGAAGGTAAGCAGGAACAGGGCTCAAAGGGAAGGTCTCCTGACAGATGGCTTTAGGTGTCTCAAGCAGCTGTGTAGGAATATCTCTCAGTCAGCATCAACAAGATACACAGGAACAGGTAGTTGGTAAGATGGATCCCAAGGAAAGCCACAGGAGAGAGAACAGCTAGTTCACCAGGTCCACCCTGGGGGACCAGACAAACTCTAACTCTGTTAGAAGAAGAAGAAACAGTCCTGCTACTTCTCCAGAATTCTGGAACCTTCCTGCTTCTTCCTTTGCAGCATCCTCTCCTGCTCATTTCCTTATAACAAAGGACAGATACAATATAATTACAATGAAAATCCTACCTCAACTAATCCATTTATTCAATGCTACCCTAATTAAATTAGCAAAAAAAAAAAAGAAAAAAAAATTCATTTGGAAGAACAAAAGTTTAAGAATGTCAAAGAAATTAAGGGGAAAAAAATCTAAAAGAAGTAGACCTTGCAGTAAAGATTTTTAAAGTGTATTATAAAGCAGTAATTGTCAAAACTCTATGGCAGTGACTAAGACCAGTGGAACAGAACAGATAAAGCACACACAGTCATAAAAGATTGTAGGAACTTTGTGTTTGACTAAAATAAAGATCCAAGATTTGGGGATAAGAATTCCCTATTTGGTAAAAATTGTTGAGAAAACTGGAAAGTAACCTTGCAGAAATTAGATAATGACCAATGTGATATACAACATTTACAAGATAAGATCCAAATAAATTTGTGACAGGCATAGAGAGATATCATAAGCAAATTGGAAAAACAGGAAATATAGAGAAAGCTTTGCGATATGTAAAATGGATGATTTTGAATGCATTGAATTAAAAAAGAATTATACAAATAAAATGAATGTAGCCAAGATTAGAAAAAGAGCAGAAAATTGTATGTTTGTATGGGGATTTTATAGACAGTTTCTCAGATAGGGATCTCATATCTAAAATATATAGAGAATGTTTTCAAGTTTATGTGAGTATGAGTCATTCACCAATTTATAAATGGTCAAAAGATATGAACAGTTTTTGGATGAAGAAATCAAAGCTACATGTAATTATATTAAATGCTCTAAATTATTATTGATTAGAGACATGCAAATCAGAGCAACTCTTAAATATCATCTCATGCCTATCAGATCAGTTAAGATGATAAAAGAGAAGAATGACAAATGTTGGAAGGAATGTAGAAAAATAAGAATACTAATATACTGTCGCTGGAACTGTGAACTTGGAGAGCAATATAGAATTATGCCCAAAGAGTTTTAAAGCTGTATATACCTTTTGATCAGCAATACGACTATTAGGTTTATTTCCTAAAGTGATCAAGGAAGAAGGAAATGAACATGTATATTTTAAAATATTTATAGCAGCACTTTTTGTTGTGGCAAAGAACGGGAAGTTGAGAGGATGACCATTGATTGGGGAATGGCTAAACAAATTATGGCATATGATTGTGGTGGAATACTACTGTCCCATAAGAAATTAAGAACAGGCTAATTAAAAATAATAATGACAACAAAATTTAGACCTGTGTGAAATTATGTAAAAATGGATTGGAATCCAGGACTTCAATCCCCACAAGCCTTTGCTCCACTTCCCAGAATGCCTTGTAATCTCACCTGGGCCGAGATCGAGAAGGAATTTAACCTGATTGCAAAGGCTTTTGAGCCCTTTTTGGACTTCCAATTTGGGGCAGACGTGGCTCTTTCCATAATGTAGGTGAGGTCTTGTCTAGGCCTCCCTGGCCTAGGCACGTTTTCCTTATCCTGTATTTTCTTTTAATCCTTAACTTTTAATAAACCTCTAAAAATATAATACTCCTTGTAGAGAGAAACTAATTTCTACCTGCCTCACTCTCCCCTAAATTTTAATCTTTACAATTATGAATAGTGAAATGAACAGAATTAGGAGAACAACATATATAACAACAAGAATATTGTTTGAAGAATTACTTGTGTATGTCTATCTTGAGAGAAAGAACTGATAAATCAAAACAAGCAATACATAGTTTTATATCTACATAAATCTTTTTGCCAATGCTACCTTCTCTAGTGTGGGAAGAGGATGGAGGAAGGGAGATACCTGGGAGTTCTAATGTAACAAACAAATAAGTTTATCCTTTTTTAAAAAATGGAAAATTGAGACAATAATATGTATAGTTTGGAAATTTGTGAATTGATTCTACCATTCTGGAGAGCAATTTGGAACTATGCTGAAAAGGTTATAAAATTATGCATACCTTTTGAGCAAGTACTAGATCTGTATTCCAAGGAGATCCCCATAAAAAGGGAAAAGTTATTGGTACAAAAATATTTATACCAGCTCTTTTTGTGATGGCAAAGAATTGGAAAGTGAAAGAACGTCCATCAATTAGGGAATAGCTAAACAAGTTGTGATATATGATTGTAGTGGAACATTATTACATTATAAGAAATGACAAGTAGGATGATTTATGAAAAACCTGGAAAGACGTACACAAAACTAATGCAGAATTAAATAAGCAGAACTAGAGAAACAGTGTACATTGTATCAGCATTATTGTATAAAGAACAACTGTGAATGATTTAGCTCTTCTCAGCAATACAATAAACTGAGCCAAAGTCAACTGTCTCATGATAAAAATGTCATATGCCTCTAGAGAAAAAAACCTCAAAAAGCCTGAATCCAGACCAATGCATCCTATAATTCACTTCCCTTTCTCATTTTTTAAAATTCAAGTTTCTTCCACAAAATGACTAAGATGGAAAAATATTTTATATTATTGGACAGGTAAAATCTATATCAGATTTCTTACTGTATCTTGAAAGAGAGAGAGGGAAGAAGGAAGGAGAGAATTTGGGACTCAAAATTAAATGGAAAGGCATATGAAGTGATGCAAAGTGAAATGAGAAGAACCAGGAGAAAGTTTACACAGTAACAAAAATAATTCATGTAGATGAACTGTGAACAACTTAATTATTATCAACAAGACAAGGATTCAGGATAATTAGAAGGGACTCCAGGTGGAAAAGTATCTTCAAGGTCCTGGAAGGAACAGGAAGAGTTTGAATAGAGACTGAAACATACTATTCTTCACTTGATTTCCTCCATGAATTTTTCTCTAATGTAAGTAATTTGTGTCTTGTTTCACATGATGAACAGGGAAATATATGTTATAGGATAATTATGGACAACCTATATCATATTACTTTTTGGGGAGGGGTGGGAGGAAGGGTAAAATAAAGAATAAGACATATTTTTGGACATGACTAATGTGAGAATTTGTTTTTCTTAGATAAGCATATTATAATTTATTACAAATTTATAACAAATAATAATAAATAAAATATGTATTTTATTATTATGTTGCTCATTGTATGTATAAAATAAAAATAAATGATAACAAAAAAGGAGTACTGATGTACTAAAGTGATGAATTTGTAAAAATGGAGATTTGAACCCCAGACTTCAATTCTCAGAAGTCCTTGGTAGTTCCCAGAATTCCCTAAAATCTCACCTGAGGTCCTCATCTGGGCCTAGAACACATTTTGTATTTAAACTGACTCTCTGCCTACTTTGGCCTCTCTCTGCTTCAGCTTCTCAGCACACAGGTCTCTCAAGATGTAGTAAGTGAAATTGAATGGGCTATTCAGTCCTCCTAGACACGTGCTTCCTTATTTTGTATTTTCTTTATTTCTTAATTCAAATAATCTTTAATAAATCTCATAAAATATAATACTTTTCGTAGAAAAAGTAATTTTAATTTTAACAACCCCCACCCCCCATAACTCTGGATGCTTTCTCTCTTTGAACATTAAATGCAAAGAGTAAGGGGGAAAAATCAAATAAAAAGAAATAGACATTAAAAATGTGTACCTGTAAGTGTGTGTGTGTGTGGGGGGGTAAATAACCTAAGACATTTGTAAAGATTGGATCTGGCTCTCTCCTAATTGTAACAATGAAGGTACTTAGCTCTTCCTTGTTTGTGAAGATTAAATTGTAATCCCCTTTCTATTTTTAGATTTTAGTCCTCAAAGTGTAAACACAGTACTTAAAGTTGAGTATGGAGATCTACCCATTTTGGATTTTAACCACAAAAATGTGTGAACACCCATTTCATACATTGAGTGGGAGGTCTGTAACCCAAGTGTGAAAGAATGGGAAGTCCTGGAGTGGAGCATCAGCTGTAATTGGTAGTCATAAAATTTAGGGGAAGTAACACAAGAGAAAAAGGTCTTTAAAAGTGGAAACAGAGACACACAGAGGATAGACACTCAGACTTGGAGTGAAGACAGACTTGAAGGGAGTCACTTGGCGTAAAGTCACTTGGAATTGAGGCTGATAAAAGAATCTGCTGATTGAACTGACAATGTGGTGAATGTAAAGGCTGATTTCCTTCCTTGCCCTTTCTGGAGGCATGAGCCTCTGGGAAAGGCCCAGCATTTTGAGACTCCTTTCCCCTGGCTGGGGCCTTAGAATTTCTACCTGGCTCAGAGGAAGCTTTCTCTCTCTCTCTCTCTCTCTCTCTCTCTCTCTCTCTCTCTCTCTCTCTCTCTCTCTCTCTCTCTTTCTCTCTTTCTCTCTTTCTCTCTCTCTCTCTTCCCCTTTCTCTTTTCCTTAATATCTTCCCTCTATTGTAAAAATTCCATTTTACTTTAGTAATTCATTTTTGGGATTTAGAAATCAAATCCCTGGTGATCAATTAAATAATTCAGTTTAACCATAGATTTAACACATTAAAAAATAAAAACCTTATGTGGCCCTGATATTTATGTGTTGGCTGCATTGCCAGATATTCTTTATTTGTTAGCTGTTAAGGAACACTCACCTTTTTTTAATCAACCTAGGAAAACTTTAGGTAGAAGTAGGATTTTAGGAACTATTTGATAGTAGAAAACTGACTTGGTAGATGGGTGCCATGGAATCTGTATTCCTGGATTAATATGCTCTTTTAAGGAAGGTAAGAAGTAGGATCAGGATGCAAGTGTGAAGAGATTAGAAAGTGACTGGAATAAACCAAAACACTGGGTTGGAACATAATATTGAAGTAAATTGGGACATTCTGGTAGAGGATTTAAACTTGATATTCAGCGCTAGGGGAAACTAGCCACAGCCCTACTCTTGAAGAGTCATGTTTAGATTGCCTCCTGACGAATCAGTTTCACATTGTATGTACCATTTCATTTTTTCTAGCTAAGGACTTAGTAAGCCTCTTCTGGGAAGCCTAGAGCATGATATTATAGTTTGAAAAAAAGAGTCAGAACAACTGAAAGTATATGCTTGTTAGCGTTAAATACCAGGACCCAGTGGGCTCAAATGGATAGGCAGAACTATTGACCATTTGATTCAGGAAGGAGAGCATCATCTTTTCCCTAGCACCTAGAAGCCCTAGAATAGCTAGAATAGCTTCTGGAGGACTTATAGCTAGTCTCATAGAATGCTACAATGGGAAGGGAGTATCTGCACATTTTCTGAGGAGGAGGGTGAAGGACAGGGCCAGGGGGAGTATTGGAGCTCTGGATATGGCAGCGGCTTCTATGGTTGCAGCTCCCAGAAATGTGCACATCTCTGCATACCTGCCAGAATTCTCTAGTCAAAAGCACCTACTTAAAAGCTTTACTTGGCATCCCTGCCCAAGTATAATCTGTTCCACAGGCAGGAGAATGGAAAAGTGGGGTGCCTTTAATTCAGTCATAGCAGATGTATTGTTCTGTCAGTGTCGGTTCCTTTTGGTAAACTCAAGTAAGGTTGGTTTCCCAGGGAGATTCATTGGTGTGTGTTTAATGGAAGCAGCTTGGCCTCAGAGTAGGAAGCTCTCATGACATTTCAATTATTTCTCAGGTCACCAACTGTTAATTTTAGATTTGTCTTTTGTAAAGGTTATAGAGCCCAACTTACCTTTCTTGTTCCAATAGGAAAAGGAAGAGTGGTAGGTGGTGTAGGGAAGGGGTGGCACCTATTATTTCTACTGTGACTGGTAAAAACTATTTTAGCATTGATACCTAAATGACAATCTAGCTAGGACTCTTCTATTTTTATTATTAAGACCTTACCCTCTGCCTTAGTATTAATTCTAAGACAGAAGAGTGGCAAGGGTTTGGCAATCAGGGTTAAGCTTCTTTTTCCAGGTCACAAAGTTAGGAAGCGCCCGAGGTCAGATTTGAACCCAGGTCCCCCTACCCCCATTCAAGACTTGGGACTCTGTCCAGTGTGCTACCTAGATCCATCCATCCATTTGTTTATATTTAGGTATTGTTTCATTCTTTGTATTTGTATTTCCACTGCTTAGCACATAGTATTTTATAAATACATGTCGATTGATAATAGATTCAGTAGTTGTAGAATGCAAATTGGGCAGTTGAGTAGCATGGTGGCTGGATAGTACATCTTCCTGTGTCCAAATATGGCTTCAGAGACTTACTCGTTGTGTGAACCTGGGCAAGTCACTTAACCTGTTAGCTTCAGTTTCCTCATCTGCAAAATGAGCTGGAGAAGAAAGTGGAAAAACACTCTAGCATCTTTGCCAAGAAAATCCCAAATGGGATAACAAAGACTCAGAAATGACTGATGAAATGACTGATAACAACTGAACAACAAACAAGGAAGGGCACAAATTCCTCATATTTATAGCTAAGGGGACTGAGACCCAGAGAAAAGAAGGACTGGCCTGGAGTCACCTAGCTATTAAATAGATGAAATTGAAACTTAGGTCTTACTGATTCTTTCCTTCCTTCCTTCCTTCCTTCCTTCCTTCCTTCCTTCCTTCCTTCCTTCCTTCCTTCCTTCCTTCCTTCCTTCCTTCCTTCCTTCCTTCCTTCCTTCCTTCCTTCCTTCCTTCCTTCCTTCCTTCCTTCCTTCCTTCCTTCCTTCCTTCCTCCCTCCCTTCCTTCCTCCCTCCCTCCCTCCCTCTCTTCTTCCTTCCTTCCTTCCTTCCTTCCTTCCTTCCTTCCTTCCTTCCTTCCTTCCTTCCTTCCTTCCTTCCTTCCTTCCTTCCTTCCTTCCTTCCTTCCTTCCTTCCTTCCTTCCTTTCTTCCTTCCTTCTTTCCTTCCTTCCTTCCTTCCTTCCTTCCTTCCTTCCTTCCTTCCTTCCTTCCTTCCTTCCTTCCTTCCTTCCTTCCTTCCTTCCTTCCTTCCTTCCTTCCTTCCTTCTTTTCTTTCCTCCCTTCACTTCTTTCTTCCTTTCTTCATTATCAGTTCTAAGGCAGAAGAAAGGCAAGAGCTAGACAATTAGAATTAAATGACTTGCTTCGGGTCTCATAGCTAGAAAGTGTCTGAGGTCATATTTGAATCCAGAACCTACAGTTTCCAGACTTGGCTCTCTATCCACTGAGCTACCTTAGAGCTTTGTACAGCACTAAAACTAGAGTTTAGGTCAGCTAGGTGGCACAGTGGACAGAGTTGCCAAGTCTGGAGTTGGAAAGACATATCTTCCTGAGTTCAAATCTGACTTCAGACACTATGTCATCCTAGGCAAGTCACTTAATCCTGTTTGCCTCAGTTTCCTCATCTGCAAAATGAACTGGAGAAGGGAATGGCAAACCACTCTAATGTCTTTGCCAAGATAACACCAAATAGGGTCATGAAGTTGGACATGACTAAAACAACTGAATAACAAAAACAAGGCTAGATGTGAGCAGGCATACTACACCTGCTGGTATGATTTTGGAAGTTGCAGAAAGGACTATTGCTCTTAAAAATCTCAACCTAACTAGCTGATGCCCCATAATTCAACGTTAGTACGATATTCCTTTAGCTTAAGACTTTGATCCTTAATAAAATGCAACTACTCATGAGGGCTATTTCTAGCCATTTATACCCTAAGGGGGATGTTTTCAAAAATGCTTTTTTCTGAAAGCTGATTTTGATAAGGCAAGAGGAGAGATGAGGAGAACTTTGATTACCTGAAATGCAGGACAAGGGCACAGAATGGGAGGTTTGAGGCTTCAAGGAGAAACTTCGCCTTATTCACGTTTTTGCTCAGGGCTGCTATTGCAGTAGGTGTTCAATGAATACTGGTTAAATGAATGAGTACAGGTTGCTTTCAGCATTAAAATAATCACTCTGTGGAAAGTAATGCATTTGCTTTTGAGGGTTGACAGAGAAAAAAAATGCTTGTTGGATATTTTAAAGCAACGGATAATTCTGAAAATCAAAACCCGCTACATGCTCATTAAAGATTAAAACATTAAAGGCTTCACTTTACAGTGGGGGAGGAATTGTGGAGGAAGGGAAGATTGCATTTTTGTAGTATTCTTCAATGCCTCAATTTGCTTTCTGAGATTCCTGGGAGGTTTGACTGATGAGTTGATTGAATGACCTGTCATCTCCTCTGCTTCTCCCTCTGCTGGGCTGGCAGGATTGCATTTTCCAGCCCCTTTCACATGTCAGGTGAGGGATGCTGGCTGTTCCTGGTCAGCAGGCAGAAAGTCAGCACTATAGGGGCAACCGAGGGCAGCCGATTGGGTGGGGGCTCTTTTACCAAGCTGCTTGGCTTCCTGGGTCAGGTCCTCACTGTGCTGTGCTCAGTCACCCAGAAGAATGACTTCCCTGATCACTGCTGGCAGTGACTTGTGAGTACTCCTGGGAAAGGAGGCGGTGCAGATGGATTGGCAGGTTAATGGTGCTCTAGGATGAGTAGAAAAAAATAAACAACAAAACACAAAGGAAGCTTCTTTTAGTGTAATTCTGCAGAAAATGTGGAATTATTATTTTTTTTTCCTCCGGGTGAGCAAGAAGCCTAGAGCTTGGCAACGCTTTCCCTGTCTCTAGGCAGGACTGGAACTAAACCATGGGAGGTAAATGTCTACATGCTACGACATGGAATAGTCTCAGAGCAGAATAGGCCAGAGATAAAGAATGGCAGTTATGTCTTGAATTGATGAGGCTTTTTCTAATTTTCTACATTCGTGATTTCGTTTGAAATTGATAACATAGAAGCCGCAGCATCTAATGGAGAGTGAGCCAAGAAAAACTCAGGTTCAAATCCAGCCTCTGACTCATACTGGCTAAATGTCTCTGGACATATATATATATATATATATATATATATATATATATATAATGTATAATGTAATGTATACATGTACACACTCTGGATCTCTGACAACAATCTAAGACTTCAGTTGAAGAGCAGGGGCCAATTTGCATGGGTAGAGAATTTCCCATATATCAGCTCTCCTAAGCCCCACCAAATTCAAAACAAAACAAACAAAAAACTATGAAGTACAGAGGGCAGGAGTCTATATTCCCCAGATGAAAACTGTCCTACTTACTCAAATTTGTTAGACAGAATCTTTGTTTTCACGAATTTGGGTTAATCTTCTTTTCCCATGCACCATATTGCCCGACCCATCTATAAAGCCATGGGTTATACATTTATGGTTAGATAACCGACAATTTTATTGCCTTTCTTTTTTCTTTTTTCGGAGTTAGGCAGTGAGGAAGTGAGGGGGAAGTGCTGAAGGGAGAAGAGGGCTCCTGAGCAGAGGATAGAGAAAGAGGAAGGAGAAGGAGAAAGGAGGAAGAGAACAAGGAGGACAAAGGGGAAGGGAGGAGTAGAAGCTATAGTTACCTTCCAAAGAAACAACCCTTGTCATTACTAAGTATTGCTCCGAAGTCCCTGCAGAAAAACAGAGGCTCTCACAGGCAATGGAAAGGGAGCAGAAAGAGTGTTAGTTTGGGCCCAGAAGACTGGTGCTTGAATCATTCCCTGGCGACTTCTTATCAGCACAGTCATGGTTATTTCCCTTTCCTTGCTTGGGGTCTCACTTTCCTCATTTGATAGCATTCTGGACTTGAAACCAGGAACTCGAGTTCAAATACTTTCTTAAAGTACGGCTACTTTAGCTGTATACATCCAAGCAAGTAATTTTTCTAAGCCTCAGCTTCCTTCACTGGAAAATGGGGATAATAATAGTACTTAAAGCCTAATAGGGCTGTCATGAGATCAAATGAAATAATGTGCTTTGCAGACCTTCAAACCCAATAGAATATGAGCAATTATCATTATCTGTGGTTGTCCAAGTAGCAAATGGAGGGATTAGTCTAGGCAATTCCACCCAGCTTTAAATGTAACTTTAGGGTTCACAGGATGGTGGGGTTCATAGAGCGTTTGCTGAGTCTGGAACCATCAAGACTGGAAATCAAATCCAGCTCCAAGCACTTAACTAGGGTATAATCCTGGGCAAGTAATTTTCTGTCTGTCTGCCTCAGGCTCCTCAGTTTTTGTAAAATGGGAATAACAACAGCGCCCATTTCCCAGGCTGGCTGTGAGGATCGAATGAGGTAATAATTGTAAAGAACTTAGCCCAGTGCCCTGCATAAATGCTAGCTGTCTTTGTGAGCCAATGTGCACCATGAAGGGGCTTGCTAGAGTGAATGTGGGACAGGGACACTGGTCCCTCTCCACAATATCTCCGCGGAACTTCCTCCAACCAGAGAGATTTCCTCTCTCAAACTTTGATGAAGACCTGCCTGAGCAAAGTGTTGTTTTTTGAGTGGAAAATAACATTAAGTGTCCATGGCCCAGACCTCTTAAATCTTTGTGCCTTGGTGTGCGCACAGCACAGAATCCGGAGGCAATTTCCTCTTTGGTGAGGCAGAATTGTTTTTGTTTTTTTTTTCTCCTCAGGAACTGAGTCAGCTAAAGGACGGGAAAGAATGCTTTGCTCAGAGCAGTAGGCAGGGCATCAACTTAGAGGGCCAGGAAGGCTTCTTCTACCCAAAATATTGCCGTCAGGATTCTGGCCTTAGACACTGACCAGGACTGCTGGCGAATCAGTGCTCTCTGGTGTTGGCAAGGCCACTCATTTAGAATGCAATGAGGTTCAGCGTATTAGGATAAGTTATCATTCCTGCATACCTTTAAATTGGTTTAATTAAATCCTCTGAACTATGGGTCTAACCCACTTGAAAGCAAATAGTGGACTACATTTTATCATTATGCAGAGCCATAACTAAAAATTGTAGCTCATGGGGCAAGCATGCTAAACTCCTTGAAACTCCACTTGCTCTCAGGAAGCAGAAGCATCATGGGAGTTGCCCTCGGTTGAAGGCAGGGGATAGGGTAGGAAATGGTACTCTGCTGAGAAAGGGATGCTGGGAAGCCAGGCCAAGGGTGCTGCTAGGGAACTGGAGGCTGAGAAGCTAGCCAAAGAGGGATAAAGGATTTCATGTATTGCCAGAATTCTATGTTTGGTATCCCCTAAATTGAGCACCTTTAGGGAAAGTACCAGTTGTCCCACCCTATTTTTGTAAATTCCTTGAGACCAACGATTGTCTTATTTTCTTCTTCTTCTTTGGACGCCTGGAATTTGGCAGGGCCTAGAACATATTAAATGTTTAAGAAATATTTTTAATTGATTATTAATGATTATGCCCCTGGATGGCACATTGGATAGAGTATTGGATTTGGAGTCATTAAGATGTGGGTTCATATCCTACCTATGAGATTTATTAACTCTTTGGCCATGAGTAAGTCATTTAACCTAACCTTCCTCATCTGCAAAATGAAGGAATTAGACTAGATAGTTTATAACATCTTTTGCTGTTTAAAATTTATGATACAACTCTGTCTCAAATTTGCCTTGGTGGTTAGAAATGAATCCAGGGAACCCTTTTCAGTTCATATTTCTAATGGTGACAAGGATGATTTTGGCAAATCAGTTTGGATTACCAAGCACATTGAGATGGACCAAACTACCCACTAGAGAGGAAATTAAAACAAACAAACAAACAAACAAAAAAAAAACCTTACCTTCCATCTTGGAATTAATACTGTGTATTGGTTCCAGTGCAGAAGAGTTGGTAAGGGCTAGGCAATGGGGATTAAGTGACTTGTCCAGGGTCACACAGCTGGGAAGTACCTGAGGCCAGATTTGAACCTAGGACCTCCTGTCTCTAGGGCTAGCTCTCAATTCACTGAGCTACCCAAGCTGCCCCCTAGAGAGGAAATTTTACTAAGTCCGAAACTAAGATTTCTGTTCTTCAGTGTTGAGAGAATCTCACAACATGGTGAAAAAGATTAGAATTAGCACCAATTCTTGGGCCCAAGCCCAGCAAAGCAGTTAGATAGATAGCAATTCTAGAGTTTTATTTCCATTTGGGTTGAATTAAGATTTCTTCTCTCTTGGTGGCTTCTTTATGTGGTAGAAGATAAAGAAAAGGCTTCAAGGATGGAGTAATTTCTTCCTAGCTGATAGGTCACCAAAAATCAGGTGATTTCTGGCTATGAGAGTTTCCCACATTCTTAGCCTGTCTCTAGAAGGTTACGAGTTGTTTGAGAAGTTGCTGCCAATTTATTACTTTGCTCTCATCTATGAGAAAGAGAAGCTCTGGGAGATGAAACTGAGGGCTTCCATTGGATGGCACAGCCTTAAGATGGAGGAAAGGGCCAAAGGAAAATTTCTGAGTGTCCCACCACAAGTAATTATAAGAGCTGAAATGTATATAATGTGTAAGGCTGAAATCTGGTCTCAGAATCTTCTTAGCTGTGTGACCCTGGGCAAATTACTTAACCCTGTTTGCCTCAGTTTCCTCATTTGTAAAATGAGTAAGAGAAGAAAATGGCAAACCACTCTAGTATCTTTGCCAAGAAAAGCTCAAATAGGGTCATGAAGAGCCAAACAACCAAAAATGACCTTTGAATTTGACAATTAAGACATTGTTTTTAGTGAGAATCAGACGTGGCATTTTAATCCAAGACTGCTGATTTCAAGTTCAGCTCTCTTTCTATAGTACTTCAATTGAGGAAATAAAACAATTTTCTTCTCCTCTCCCCTCTGAGAGTGGTTGAATGAGAGCAAGAGAGTGGTTAAATGTTCCATTTTTAAAAAATGTGCTTGATCGCAGCTAAGTAGTACAGTGGGCAGAGTACCAGTTCAAATCTGGATTAAGATACTAGCTGTGTGACCCTGGGAAAGTCACTTGACTCTGATTGCCTCACCTTTGTCCTCTTCTGCCTTAGAACTGATACTTAGACAGAAGGTAAGGGTTTCAAAAAAGTGAGTTGGTCTTCATACGGCATCTCACAGGGAAAAGAATATTGGTTGGGAATCAGAGGAACTGGGCTCAAATCCTGCCTCTTCTACTTCTTATCATACAGCCATAGAGAAATCATTGAACTTTGCTGGGCTTCAATTTTCTCATACACAAAGTGAGGGGCAGATTATATATTCACTTAGTCTTCCCCTTCTACCCCCCACTTCCCAGCACCTTCCATTCATTTCTGAGTCTAGTTCATTATTCTCCGACATCCACCCAAGGTTACATAGGCATGGACCAACTCATTCCATTGCCTTCTGGCTACCTAGCTCAGGCAATGTGCATCTTTCAGAGACTACAACTTGGCAATCATTAGACTGGTGGGTTTGAGAAGTGGCTTCAGACACCAGAAGCTCTGAGCCTCTGACACATACCAACTTGGTCACACAGATGAATGAGTCAACCTCGAAGTGACCTCCCCAAATTCTCTAAAACTACATTTTAAAGCTGTGCTAATGGTCCTTGGTAGAACAAATTTC
The DNA here is from genome assembly GCF_027887165.1 of Monodelphis domestica. Lineage (NCBI taxonomy): Eukaryota > Metazoa > Chordata > Mammalia > Didelphimorphia > Didelphidae > Monodelphis > Monodelphis domestica. Next base: position 131,193,811 of record NC_077230.1, on the reverse strand, counting down.
CTTATTTGTCATTCCTTTAACTAGGGAAATCACAGCCCTGGTTCCCCCAAATCAATAAAACATTAAGGTCAAAGATATTATGGAATTTGGGAGCTCCTTCCTGCCACCAGAACAACTCTCCATATTGTCCACCTCCACAAGAGAATTACATTTAAAGTGGCCGGTGGCTAAAGGAGTTTCCTTAATGAAGGGGGATTATAATATCTGTATGGAGTAAAAATCATTTTTTCACCTTCATATAGGGTGAATCTTAGATAAAGTTGGGAAGTAAGGAAGAGTTGTGTCTGGTGTAGATTTTCCTGTCTTCTAGTTGGCACTCCCTTCCAAACCCTGTTTCATCAGATAAATTCATTCCTGTTCATGGGTTAGTTACTATATAATGCTCTCTCTTAAAAAAAAAATAAAACATGATGCATCAATACAGTAAAGATGTGTTCAGAAATCACTGAAGAAGTAACTTTCCAGAAGGAAGCTAAAATACTGCAAAATTATACTGAAGGAAGCTAGGTGGTATTGGATATAGACTGCTGGGCTTGGAATCAGGAAGATGTGAGTTCAAATCTTGCCTCAGACACTTACCAGCTGTGTGACACTTAACTTAGCTGTGTTGGCCTTAGTTTCTTTACCTGTAAAATTAGCTGGAGAAGGAAATGGCAAAAAACTTCAGGATATTTGCCAATACCACATCCCCCCAAAAACAAAACCCAAATCCAGTCATGAAGACTTAGATGCTAGTCAACAACAACAAAAGATTTTACTAGGAATGAGGCTAACTATTCTGCCTATGCTTAGGTTCAGTCAGTTTCTCCAGACCAGTGATGGCAAACCTTTTAGAAACCAAGTGTCCAAATTACAACCCTCATGTGCATGTGAGCCACTCACCTTTACCCCACACAGGGGAGGGAGGAAGCACTTCTTTTGGGCTGCTGGACAGAGGGGCAGGTGAGGAAAGAAATGTCCTCAGGTATGCATGGAGAAGGGGAAGGGAGCAGCCCCTCCTGGCTCTTCCTGGGGATTTGTTCAGGGCTGTTCTTATTTATATAGTCTGGGAATGATTTTTTCCCATCTTCTCTTAAATTTGGGTCAGGGGTAGCATAGATGAAACTTGGATTTATCTTGGAACTCTATTGTATGTACAAGAATGTTGGCTACAAAAATTGGGGAAAAAAAGCTCTAGGGAAAGGAATTTGCTTAGCCTGAGCTCCCTATTGCTCTGGCCTTAGGACCTTGTATTCAGTAAATCATACCCCACTCTCCACCCTTTCTGCTTCCCAAATACCATTCAAACAATTGTCCTGGATATCTTTCTCCAGTTTATGATTAATATTATTGACATGCATTAGCATGGTCTTACACATGCTCAGTATAAGCTTTAGCTGGGGTGGGGGGTGGGCAAGGGTTCCTTGGTTGCCTTGGTAACAGCTCTATTGTGCTTGCTTGCCCAATTTTAATTTGCCTATCTGGCTCTGCCTTTGTATGGTTACCTGGTGGCAATTTTTCTTCTCTTTTCTGTTTCCTAATAAATTCTATGGTACCAATGTCCATCAGTTCTTGGGATGTAGAGCCCTGTTCTTTCCCATCCTTCTGACTCCCTTTTAAGACAAGTGGGAGACAATGTGACCTAGAGGAAGGTATGTTGGCTCTGAGGAGCCAAGTTTTAACTCCTGCATTAGGGTCTTACTAGCTTAATTACCTTGAGCAAGTCATTTCTCAGAGTTTGTTTTCTTATCTCCACTGTGGGGAAAGAAAACCCAAGCAAGAATTCAGATAATCTACCTCACAGAGTTTCTGTGAAGACAATGTTTTGAAAACCTAAAGATTCCATACAAAATTGGATTATTATTATCCTTGGGAAAACATGCTTGCAATGTTGCTAACATTAAAACTAATATGATTATTGCAAATATCACTGAATAATATTATACTTCATTCCTTTGATTAGGAGCCCACACCTGCTCCTTTCTTCCCAGTGTCTGCCCTTCCTGCCTCTGGTCTGTGGTATCTGAAGAGGGAATTTTCCTTCTGGAGCCCTTCTCAGCTACAGGATAAATGAACAAACATTGATTAAGTGAATACAATGTGCCAAGCACTAGGAAATACAAGAGGAGAAGTAAAACAGTCCCCAGCATCATGGGGCTTATGTTGTACTATAGGTACAATTTAATTCCACGATAGACTACTTTTTAACTTATTTTTTTAAATTTAGGGTAAGACTCAAAGCATTAGAGTGCCAGAGTGACAAATACATCAAAGGAGGATAATTTGCCCAAAGATGAATATGTCTCAAGGCATCAAGGTCAAGGTGGTGAAACCTAAAGCCATACCTAGGGCAGGGCAATCAGAGTTTTTCTTCAAGGTGCTGAAATTTTTTTTTTTTTGATGTTCATATGAAACATTTATTCTTTTTTTTTCTTTTTTTTAAAATATATTTTATTTGATCATTTCCAAGCATTATTCGTTAAAGACATAGATCATTTTCTTTTCCTCCCCCCCACCCCCCATAGCCGACGCGTAAGCAAGGTGCTGAAATTTAGAGAATTGGCAGCACTGTTCTGGGGAATGCTTCAATCAATAGAGATTTATTAAGTGCCTTCTATGTGCCAGGCACGGTTTTAAGTGCCTCCTCCTTCCCATTAACTAAAACCCTTAGTGAGTTCCTTTTTTGCTCCTAAGCCCTGGCTCTGTCTTTGTCCCATGATTGGGGATTAAAAAGAATCTTGGCGTCCTTACCCAGAAAAACATCTTTTTTGTTTGATTTTATAACTTGAAAAGGTATGAAGCAACATTTTCCCTCTCATTCCTCTACTTATTATGCAAGAGGTCAAAACTGCACAAAAAAATCAATTATCTATTGCTGATCTATTCCTGTTCTTCTCGAATTGTTCAGAGGAGAATAGCAAAAGTCAACATAAAGCACTTTTATTTATTTTAATCATCTTGTACTCAAATCACTTTGAATGTTAGAAAACAGATTTTGAATCAGTATTTTCAATTAATCTCCTATAACCATTGTCACTGCTACAGTCAGAATGATGACAAACTATTTTCTTCTGTGGATATCCTCCCCTTTTATGTGGAACACAGATAATTACCTAAATAATCTAATCATTGGGTGAAGCTGGCGTTCCATATTCAGTTGTATTAGAAACCTGGAATTACAGAGACCTAGAATGTTCTAGAAATGAACCTGTTGTACTGGATTTGTCCTGTTTTTTCCCCCTCTTGCCTTCAATTACCTCATTCCTTGCAGTGCAGCTGAAAGTAGGTCTTTTGCACATTCAAGCTTTTTTTGTAAGAAAGAAAAGTGTGAAAAGAATGACATGCTAGTTAACTACTGTAGAGGGCTGAGGCTTTGTGAAGCTTAATACCTTGAAAAAAACCACTCAAGGTCAGATTGTAAAGGAAGATAAGAAATGAATGTCCAGAAATTTCTCCTTTGCAGAAATTCTCTTCAAAGAACTTGTATGCTACCACGTGAAGAAGGAACCCTAAATAAAAGTCCATGACATATGGACTTACCTGCATTTTATGCAATACCATTACTGGGAAAAGGACCCCAACCAAAGAGGTCTAGTCCAGGATGAATGCATTAAAGACCATCACTTTCTGTCTGATGATCCAATTAGAACTGGAAGGGACCTTTGATATCATCTAGTCCAAATCCCGCATTTACAGATGAGGAAACTGAGATCTGAAGAGGCTAAATGCAGGGGCAGCATTTTTGTACTTGTCAAGGTCACAGCATGCAGAGAACAGAAATGGGATTTGGACTGAGATCTTCTCACTTGAAATGTATGTTTTCCACTTATTTCATCAGGTTTTTTCAGCCAGGCCATTCCCCTCCCTCTTGCCCCCTCCCTCAGTTGACTTGTAGCCCGATTTGAATTTGCACGTACAGTACATATACAAGCAGTCATAAATGGGAACTGTAGATCTAAAATGAGGGGAAATGTCTTCCCTTGAAAAGCTAAAGAAAAGTGCTAATGCTGAAAGCTGCAGCTAAATTTAAAAAAAAAAAAAACTGCTCATTAAGCCCAAGAGGAATCAATAATTTAACTGCTCCATCACAACACGTTGACTCACTTTGCTTATTTAAAGGGATACGGCCAATTCATTCAGGACAAATTACTAGGCTCTTGCACCTCAAAATTGGAATCATAGGATTGGTGGAGAACGCTTGACATCAGCTTGCTAAAAATAATAGAAAGGACGCGCAAGCACATGCTTAAGGGAGATAGTTCTGAAATCATATTATGGTCCAAATCCCCGTTAAAAGAATTAACTTATCATCAGCGCCAGAGGCCTTAGTAGCTTTGGAATTTAACATTCCTTCTAGCTTTAAATTGATGTTCCTATGATCCTAAGAGCCCTTAGCTTAAAAGACAGGACAAGACATCATAAAAGTGGAAAGCAGGAAGGAAGAGGAGGAGGGAGCTAGAGAGAGAGAGAGAGGGAGAGAGAGGGGGGAGAGGGGGGGGGAGGGAGGGAGAGAGAGAGAGAGAGACAGAGAGAGACAGAGAGAGAGAGAGAGAGAGAGAGAGAGAGAGAGAGAGAGAGAGAGAGACAGAGAGACAGAGAGAGACAGAGAGAGACAGAGAGAGACAGAGAGAGACAGAGAGAGACAGAGAGAGACAGAGAGAAAAGCAGGAAATTAAAGAATTAAAGCTAAAGTGAAAACCAGCAAGGCTTGTAACTAGGAAGCAATCCAGAGAGCTCTTCCTGGCTCACTCTAATGGATTGCAGCCCTACCTATTGGCTAAAGGAGCTTTTGTATTTCTACCTATGTAGGCTCCATTATTTACAGTATTTCCCCCTTCTACCATTTCAGAGAAGTGGCACTGAGGTAGGTGACTTTAGGGAGAGAAAGGGCAGAGGGGATACTTTTGGAGAAACCAGGGAAGACTTGTAGGAACTGATGTGGATGGAAGTGACAAAACACTTTCTACAATAATAACAACTCTGTCGTTGTCAAGACAAACAACTTTGAAAGAATTCTGAATTCTGATAAACAATGCCCAAGCATGATTCTAGAAGACTGATGATAAAGAATGGGACCCAACGCCTGACTGAAGGATGATGGATTTAAAATGCAGAATGAGAGAAAGAGGCATACATTTTTAGACATAGCCATTGTGGTCATTTGTCTTATATGACTGCATATTTATTATAAGGGCTTTTTCTTTCTTTCAAGGGACTAGGTTGAGAAGGGAAGAAAAAATGCTTGTTTTATTTAAAAAATTCCTTTTCATTGAAAAAAAGACAATTTGGAAAAAATAAACTTCTATCAAACACAATAGTTGAGTACCAAATCTCATCAAAATATAACCCATATTCTCGAGCTACCGATGATCTGGCCCCTTCTTTTTCTAGTTGACTCTTATTTCAACAGTCTGGTTTTCTTTCCTCTAATTTTCCATATTATTCATTTTTTAAAATAAAAAAACCCTTACCTTTTATTTGAAAACAAAACAAAACAAAACAAAACAACCAAATCTCAGAATCAATAGTGTGTGTATTGGCTCTAAGGCAGAAGCTAAAAGCTTCTGAAGGTAAAAGCTAGGCAATGGGGTTAAATGACTTGCCCAGGGTCACATAGCTAGGAAGTATATGAGGCCACATTTGAAACCATGACCTTGTATCTCTGGGCCTGGCTCTCAGACAACTGAGCCACCTAGCTACCCCCTAATTTCCCACATTATTAGTGGCTCCACATTGTGCAAAGAATAAAGTTTTGCTCCATTGCTTACCATTTAAGATACTCCTACTCTTCCCTAAGGAGGGTATGGAAGAAACCTTGAGGTAATATTATATATGCTTATATTGGACAGCTAGGTAGCTCAGTGGATAGTGCTGGAACTGGAGTATAGGAGGCTTATATTTAAATTCTGCCTAAAATGTACTCTTTGACTACGTGGCTCTGGGCACATCGCTTAATCTCTGGTAGGATTAATCTGCTGGAGAAGGAAATGATAAACCATTCCAGTGTCTTTGCCAAGAAAACTCTGTGGGCAGTATTGGCATGCTAAGATCCACATAGTCATGAGGAGTCAGATACAACTGAACAAAAACAGTAATGATGTTGTATATAGGTTTCACCCCCCCCCCCCAAACCCTTATTTTCCATCTTAGAATTCATACTTTGTATTGGTTTCAAGTCAGAAGAGCTTGGTATGTGCTGGGCAATGGGAGTTAAGTGACTTGTCCAGGATCACTCAGCTAGGAAGTGTTTGCGGCCAAATTGGAGCCTAGGACTTCCCATCTTTGGCTGGACTCTCAATCCACTGAGCCACTTAATTGCCTGCCCCCTATATATAGGCTCTTGGTGACATGGTCCTTTTCTCTGCAATATTTTTCTGCCTTTCTTTACTCCCTTTGTACATTTTCTATTGCTATGCTTCTGTGATTGTAAAATCTGGATATCAGAAATTCTTATAGGATTCAGAGGGTTGGAGCGGGAGGGGGGGGCACTTCAGGGTTTTTCTGATTTTCTGGCAACTCACTCCTACCCAGGAACCATGGGAAAATTTCATGAAATCTGCCCAGTGGCTTGCAATGAACTTTACTTTCAAAAAAAGAGTCCACAAAACTCAAAGAACAACTAGCCTATTTAGTTTATTTGTGGTCATAGAAAAGAAATATTTCAAGGACAATAGAAGTACCTTTCTATGAGTCACTTTTTTCGAGATCTGTACTGCACAGCCTCAGTCACTCTCAGCCATGCCCAGGTAGGGCTCCCAGCAGTTGTTGCTTCTAGAATCTGGTATGGTTTACCCATGCTATTTGCTGCCAAAGTTCTCCTCAGCCTTAGCATAAGACTTTTCTCATTCCTCCTTGCTAGTCTCATTAAAGTTTCCTCTGGCCTTTTTATCCTGCCTCTATTGCTCCCAGAAGACATTGTTCAATGTTACTCTGAGATGCCACTTCCCACCATAGTTCCCATCATGGTTCTTTCATTGTTTTGCTCTTTCTGAAGTTAGAGACACTAAATTTATATAAGGATCTCTGCCCTGGATATTGATTTAGAAAACCACAGATTAAAATGATCTAGTTTATATTGTATTTTAATTTATTTTGTTACTACTTCCAAATTACATTTTAATCTGGTTCAGACCACACTTGGAGTAGGTGTAGACTTCATGTTTGATTCCCCTTGTTTCTTAGTAGTTTCTTCTGTTAAAATAGCATTTATATTGCACTCAGCTTTGTAAAACTCTTTACAGATATTCTAGGTGAAGCTTTGCCTCAGAGGCCTGTCCTGGAGCTGAAAGAGGATACTCTAGAGCTCTCTTGTCTTTAGTGGAGAAACTTTACCTTTCTGGGTCCTGTTCTAATTCAGTAACAAAGGAGGGAGGTACTCTCCTTAACTTTTTCCTTTGCGCACGTTCCTATCAACTTCTTTCTTCATGCAAACTTGTCCAATTCTCTGGAACACATAGTCCTTCTCCTCTGCCAAGCTGGTCTCCATCAGCAACACTAGGTTGGATTAGGATTACTTTGTAGTCCTAGATGCCCATCTGTGGGAGGTCCTGAAATGAATACAATAAGTCACATCTGTGAGAGAGGAGGAGGAGGCATAGAGTACTGAGAACTAATCCCCACCCAACCAAGTGCTTGGCTCTCCCCCAGCATTCTCCAACCCTGGGAATAAAGAAGAGGAAAGTAGCTTCAGTATAGCAGAGCACTCAACCCTGCTCCTCCAACTCTGTTTTTATTTAGCTATATTCTACTCTCTGTGACCCCATTTTGGGGTTTTCTTGGCAAAGATACTGGAGTGGCTTGACATTTCCTTTTGCAGCTCATTTTACAGATGAGGCAACTGAGACAAACAGGGTTAAGTGACATGTTTAGGGTCACACAACTGGTAAATGTCTGAGGCCAGATTTGTACTCAGGAAAATGAGTCTTTTTTGACTCCAGACTCAGCCCTCTATCCACTGTGTCACCTAGCTGGCCACTCCACTTGTACCTTGGGCTCAATATGCTCCAGTTGGGACTAAATGAACTCAAGATTATTCAGGGATGCTTTGCCATCCCTCCCCCCCTTCCCCCGCCCCCTTCCTCAGATTTAGGGTAGGAATGAGTAAAGCACAAACTTGTTATTATGCATCAAAGAAGAGAACGATTTTTATAGTCCTTCCTTGATTCTGGCTCTTTTCTCTGTCCTTTCCACATCCTTGACAAAAAGTCACATCCTCTTTCCTCTGTGTGTGTGTGTGAGTGTGTGTGTGTGTGTGTGTGTGTGTGTGTGTGTGTGTGTGTGTGCAGGAAAAAGCTATACACTTCTAAGGGAGAGGACATGTGGCACCATTGAGTAAGAGCTCCCTTGAGTGTTGCAATATTTAGTTTAATCCATCGTGAATTTACCAAGTGCCTGCCCCATGAAGTTTGAAAGGACTGGGTCCCTGCCCTCCAGGAGATTACATTTTAATGGCTTTACCAGTGCCATACTGCATGGCCTTCTGGAGCCTGTCAGCTGGGTGATGTTCTCTTGCACTAAACCCATAACATTTCTCTAACACGTTATTTTTCCAAACAGTAGATTTCAGCTTGCTCTAGATAAATAATTTGACAATATCCTCATGTTAAGGGGGAGGGAAGCCGGCATCTCCTTTGAGATGTTAAATGAACTATTTTCAAAGTTCCTTTGCTATGTATGTGATGTTAATTACAGTGTATTTATAGTTGTTGCTATAAGTTCTTGCTAAAAGGCAGTTGAATCATTTAAGAAGTAACGCTTTAACGAGGATCTGCTAAGGTGTTTGGACGTCAAAGCTGTCAGCAGGCGGTCGTGCCTGTATTCTTTCTCTTCTTTCATAGAGAGCCCGCAGGGATTTCTGGGTTCTTTTGGTAAACAGAGAAATCTAAATGCTCCACATTAACTGGAACTCAATTATTGTGTTGCCTGTCCTGAGACCACACATTCAAATTTGTTGGCGACTTTATTTTTTATCAGCGTTCCACACCCGAGAAACCAGGCTCTCAAATCTGATTCAACCTCGATACGAAATTTCCTCCTGGACAACCTTGGTTTTAGTGTGGGGACACAGCTCCCCCACAGGATGCCCAGAGAGGTTCCAATAACCCTTGCTAAGGAGAGAGCCTTAGAAGATGGCGAGACCCGCTTTCTGAGACATCTTTTTGGTGCCACCCAGTGGTCAATTTAGTGAATCACAGGTGCTAACGTGACTTTAAGATAACCCTCATTGAAACCTAAAAACTTCTTTCTGTCTTTGTCTCTCTTTGCCTCTGCCTCTTTCTGCCTTTGTCCATGTGTCTCAGTATCTCTCTCTGATCTTATCCCCTCTGTCAATCATACAAAAGTCTTTATTGCAGTCTTGTTTATCATAAAAGTTTTTTTTTTTTAATAAAAGTTGGAATTCACCCGGTCTTGAAGGGAGTAAGCCGAGACACTTTTAAAAGAAACTCAGTAGCCATTAAGCAACAGCCAAGAAAAGCTCATCTACAAAGGTTCTCTAGGACAATTCAGATTTGTCACCCCAATAATTAAAAAAATCAATCAAACTCTTTAATTTCAGATGACCTATTATTCAATCACTTAAATGTTGTTTTCCAACTATTTGCAAGGAGCTCTGTATCTGTTATATGTTATATGTTGTAGGTGCTCTGTATGTGTTAGGCTGGGGTAGGAGAAATGAAATAAGATGGAGAAATAAGATTTTTAAACAGGAGAGGTTTCACTTAAACGCTAGGTAGAGAGATAAGGCATATATGTATATATATATATATATACACACAGAAAAATTACTAATAATATAAGACTAAAAATGCTCATCGGGATGGACAAAAATGCTTATTTCAATTCAAGACAACAAGCATTTATTAAGTGCCTACTATGTGGTAGGCATTGAACAAGGTGCTGAGGATACACCTAATGAAAAATTTCTTGTCCTTGATGTTTACGTGCTATTAGAGCTTGGGGGGAATCCAAAGGAAAGAGAGATAGATCACTTAGGACTGGTACAATCAGGAAAGATTTCATGGAGAAGGCAGAAAAGAGTCTTGTTTTGAAGAATGAATAGAAGACTTTCTGGATGGATGTGGAGTTAGTGGTGGGGTTGGGAAGTACAAAGTATGTTTACGAATCAGTTTGATTGGAGCCCTGTGTTTTCAGAACCTAAAGAAGTCACTTTTAAACTTTCTATAAAAATGCAACTCAACTACTTTGTCACCTTGGCATTTATTTTCTCCTCTAAGCTAACTGCTTTGAGCTTGCAGATTGTTTTTAGCAGTTACTTCCCTTGAGCCCACTTTTTTGTAACTTCTCAGACTTCCCCAATTTAGTTTTCCTTTCTTTATTTTCCTGCATGTATATTCCATACCACTAAATGCCTGCTAGCACTTCCACAGGCGCTTCAAACTTAATATGTCCAAAAACAGAACTCATCTTCCTTTCTAATCATGTCCTCCTCCAAACTTTCTCATTTCTCTCAGGATATCCATAGACTTCTACTCATCCATATTCTCAAATTCAGTCATCCTCAACTATCTCCACGTGTCCTATATATCCTTTTTTCTCCATTAGTTTAGGTTCACATCACCTTTTATTTGGATTATTAAAAAAATCAACCTTTTAAATTATTTAAGCTTCCCCCCCCCCCTTCCTTCCCTCTGTAAATGAAGATATTTGGGCAAAAAAAAAAATGGATCTGCAAAGCAAAGGAGCTCAGAACTTTTGGAACACAAATCATCGGGGTGGGGGGTGGGGGGGGTGGGGGGAGACTGTTCCAATGGAACCTTGAAGGAAGCAGTTAGGAGGTTCCAGCTGCCAGAGACTTCATTCTTGGCTGTTTCTGCCTGAAGGTGGAAGATAGATCTCTTTCATCCCTTCTCTGGCCATTGCCTTTTACCTATACTGTCAGCTGAAGATATATTTGGTTTTGTCCAGAAGAGACTTGTCAACAGTGCTGTTAATATCTACCCTTAGGGGAAGATAATTTTGTTTTCTGAATTAACTTTATTTCAAAGCCTTCAATCAACAAGATAACTTGGAAATTAGGGAGACCTTAATTTCCCTCTTTCCCCCAAACCCCTTCTTACCCTTCTCCCCAAAGAATAAAAGATCCTTTAGTTAAAGTACTAGTTGTGGGATTTGGTTACTAGTGGGAAAATTTTCAACTTACCATCTGTGAGATCTTTATCCAGACAGTTGGGAAGAAAGAAATAGGAAGTAGTGTAGGGGAGGGGCTCAAGATTCAGTCTCTTTCTTTGGCTTACTTCCTGGTGCAACTTCTCTAAAATTCCCCTCACTATAATTCACTAAATTTCCATAGCTACTACAATTCCCTCATTTTCCTTCCTTTCTTCCTTCCTTCCTTCCTTCCTTCCTTCCTTCCTTCCTTCCTTCCTTCCTTCCTTCCTTCCTTCCTTCCTTCCTCCCTTCCTTCCTCTTTCCTTCCTTCCTTCCTCTTTCTTTCCTTCTTTCCTTCCTTCCTTCCTTCCTTCCTTCCTTCCTTCCTTCCTTCCTTCCTTCCTTCCTTCCTTCCTTCCTTCCTTCCTTCCTTCCTTCCTTCCTTCCTTCCTTCCTTCCTTTCTTCCTTCCTTCCTTCCTTCCTTCCTTCCTTCCTTCCTTCCTTCCTTCCTTCCTTCCTTCCTTCCTTCCTTCCTTCCTTCCTTCCTTCCTTCCTTCCTTCCTTCCTATTTTTATATTAATTATACCTATTCTTTAGCTACTAAAACTCTATTACTTAGTTACTTAGGTAACTATCACATAATTACACAGTTACTTTTATATCAAAATTAACTCATCCCACCAACCAACACCAAGCAGGTCTTCCATTGTAACAAGAAAAACAGTTGAGCAAAACCAACATAATGATGACATCTGACAAACTATTTAATATCTATCAACTGGAGTCCTCCACCTCAGCAATGAAAAGAACAAGGTCTTTTTCATTATCTTTTTCCCAAGGCCATGATTGTCCAGTATAGTCCCATGACCTTTATTTCCTTGTTAGGATACTTTTCATTTATATTATTATAACACTGTTTTCGCATGGCCTGTTACAATAATCTTATAATTGATTTTTCTGTTTGTTTTCTTCCCTGTTCAATTAAGCCAGGTATGACCTTCCTTCCTTCCTTTCTCTCTCTCTCTTTCCTTCCTTCTTTCTTTCCTCCTCCTGGGTTCAAATCCCACCTTTGTTATAAACTAGCTCCATGACCTTTGAAAAGTTACTAAAGTTCTATATGCCATAGGCAACTACCTAAGTATCATAGTATCACAGATTTAGGGCTAGAAGTGAAATTACAGGTCATTTAGTTTAATCTCCTCATAGGGCCCCAGAAAAGTTAAATGACTTGCCCAAGGTCACACAAGAAATAAATAGGAATTCATGTAGTCAAGCCTTCTGATTCTCCTCATTCCATTTCAACTCTTTAGTGAAAAGAACTTTAGTTCTGGCATCAGAGCCTCTGGGTTTAAGCAAATGACCCATTTGTCGAATATCTTATAGTCCCTCAGATTGGTTGGACTAGAGGGATGCTAAGGTCTCTTTAGATCTTCAAATTCTGATTCTGTAAATATATTACCTCTAATGATTGTCCTAATTATAAATCTATGATCCTGTTGGCCTTATTAGGCCATAAATTGGTTTCAATTTGCATAAGTGGAGACATTTTCAACACCAGGTTTTCCCTATTTTGACCAAAATTCATTTGACATGTAACCTTGCAGGAACATGTTTTAAGAGAAATTTACCTCCTATGATCTCCAAAAGAAGAATGACCTTTGTGGGGATTTTAATCTGCATTTTCTTTTCTTTATAGCATTTCCATGGCTTAATTTACAATTATCTTCATCATCATTCTTCATAATTACAAAGTACACAGGCCACCTATACTTATTTCTCTTCTGGCTTAATACCTAACTTCCCAGACTTTTCTATCTTCCTGTTAGCAACCTTTCCATCATGCAAGAATACTAGCCCCTTTTTATTCCCTTTTAAAAATAAAAAAAAAATATTTAGTATATTTTTTCATGGTTACATGATTCACAATCCCCTGCCCCCCCCCCCCGCCCCCGACAAACAGTTCCACTGGGTTTTACATTTATCATTGTTCAAAACCTATTATCTAATTGGGTTTCTTGTTCTATCTGATCTTTATTTTTTTATTTGCATGCAGCCTTTTTCCTTTTTGTTTTCCTCAGTCCTCTTTCCCCTTTTCCCTTTTGATGTCACCCCATGCTCTTGGCTTCATAATTGACTTTGCTTAACAGTTCCTGAAACTACATGTGAATAACGTGGTTTTGCCCCTTGTTGACCACTGATGTTGCCTCCTCCAACCTGGAAAAGGGTTCATGACCTGCCTAACAAGGGGCAAAGTAGGGGAACACAGGAAAAGCCCTCACACTCAAGAGGAGAACTGGTTTTCAAATGAAATGTCAGCAAAGAGCGATGGCCCCCACACTTATTCTTAGGCCCACAGCATGGGTGTTTAGTCAATGCATGGAGCAGATAAAGCAAAGTCAAGAGAAAATGATGAGAAAGCTGCAAGGGGAAGCTTGTCTTCAATGGCTCTCTCCCACCTCCCCCCTCAACCTCAATCTCACATGAAAAAGGCTCTCAGCAACTCATGTGGTAGATGTTTCCTGACTGTCTCCCTCTTTCTCTGTTTTTTTGTCCTAGTCTGCTCTTCATTTTCCAAGATGAACACTAAAATTTGGCATACTACTATAGACTAAAAGATTGAGGCCAAATAAGGAGTTCATGAATCGTTTCTACCCTCAGGGGTATGTAACATTTAATAGAGTTGTGCCATAAACTGTTACCACAAAGATATGTTTTTTTTATATTAAAAATAAAATGGTCGCTGGGGAAAAATTCCCAAATATGAAATATACCCAAATCAGCTGGGTTTTATGGAGATTTTAATTAATACAAATGAAGGAATCAAAGAAAAAGGAGAGAATAAGAGGAAACAATGACAAAAGGGCTAGGCCAGAACAGGTCAGCCCAGGCCAGCCTAGGCCCAAGCCCTAAGAGAGAGATCAGTCAGTCTTTTATCAACTCACCACAAGATTTGTCCAAACAAGATTCTAGTGTTCAGAGAGACACCAGTTCAGCTTTGGCCAGCTCAATCTTATTCTACTTCCTTCTCTCAGAGAGAGTCCTCCTTTTAAAGAGAATTTTCTCCTATGTCACCTCCCCTAAGTTCTCACATCTACCAATCACAGTAGACGTTTTCCAAAGGACAGACCATTCTTAATTCACACCTGAGTAGACTAAAACCTCTGAGTAAGTTCTCACCTCTTTGCCACTTGCAAGTTTACAAGTTGCCTGACCTTTATAGGTACTTAGCACCCTTTTATATTAGATCTAAAAATAGGCATGGCTTAAGAGCTTTTGCCTTACTATAAGTATGGGTTAAGTATTTTTCATTGTTCAGCAAGGAGTTTACAACTTTATCTTCCCCTAAGGCATGCTTAAGTACGGGTGAAGTAGAGTTCCCACATTCCTGATCAAGTACCTTCATTGTTTAAATGGGGAATGGTCTTAACCAAGTGTTCTGAAGTAGGGTCTGAGAATTTTTAAGATTCACAGGTATTCATATTTTGATAGCAAGCTCTATGAGATAATCATTAGATCAGAGATCTAGAATGAAAAGGAATCTTAAGCAGTCACCATCTCCTCCCTCATGCTACAGATGAAGAAGCTGAGGCACAGAGAATATTTTTTTAATGACTTACCCAAAGTCAGACAGGTAGTACCTGGCAGAATTGGTATATATAAGTCAAAGATATGAATTTCTAACAGTGTTAGGGGGATGGAAGTGATTTTTGATTGAAATTTGGAGAATGGGGAAAGGGGAGGGAAGCTTTTTGCTTTTCCAAGTTAAAATATCTCTGCCTGGAATTCAAGTACTTTCATAATTTTACATAATTCAATCTTTGAGATCACATTACTCCCTGCCAAATTTTCTCCCTTTTGCCTAAATTGGACTAATTTCTATATGCTTAACAGGACTTGGATCTTCTGGATTTTGTTTCTCTGCTGGTTCTGTTTCATATTGTTAGAATGTTCATCCTGTATCTCTGTGGAAAAAACCAAAAATAATGGATGGGTCTTTGAAACCTATCTCTGTTGTTCTCTACCTGTGTGAATATTGTATCTCTGGATCTCAGGGTCCTCATTTTAAAAAATTACCCTTATCAATAGTATGTATTGGTTCTAAGGTATACAAACAGTAAAGGCTAGGAAATGGGGGTTAAGTGACTTGCCCAGGGTCACACAGCTAGGAAGTGTCTGAGGCCAGATTTGAACCTAGACCTGGCTCTCTATCCACTGAGCTACCCAGATGCCCCCCTAGTCTCCTCATTTGTTACTGTAAAGATAATTTTAGGGTTGTGACTTAAAATGTAGATTTAATTGGTCGCTGGGGAAAATCCCAAATGAAATACCCAAGTCAGTCTAGAAATTTATGGTAGTTTAATTAATATAGAGGGAAGAAATTTAAGGAGAAGGAGGGAAGAGAATATAGGATTTCTCCTGCCTGGCCTGTGCCAGGGAGAGTTTTAAAATCCCTGCCTCTAGGTCTCTGAAGAAGATTAGAGGCTTCTAAGAGGATAAAGTTGGAAAGTAAAGGAAGGAAACTTCAGCCAGAAACTCACCACCGAACAGGAAAATAACTATAACCATGTTAAGATGCTAAAAGGCCCAGTATGCTGCTGTCAGCTACCTCTCTGCCACCAAAGGTACCGGAGAGAGGAAGGGAGCCAAATATATAGACCTTTCACCCTTGTGTCCCCTCCTCTAAATGCCCATTCTTTAGTTTTCATCTTTTTTGATTAGGTTATATAGAGTTACTTAATACTTCTTTGTTAAGTTCATCTTTTGTTAGTTACTTGAACTTTTTGTGATTAATTTAACATTAGTTACTTAAGACATTTTTGTATTAAGATATAAAAATAGACTTAGCTTAAAGTTCTAGCTTCACTATAAGGTAAGAGCTAAGTGCCTTCATTGTTCAATTAGGAGATTACAACTTTATCTTCCCATAAAGTAAGGACTAAGTAGGGTGGAGTAATTTAAAGTTCACATTACAAGGTTCTGGATTATAGATGTCAAATATGGAGGTGTAGCTGGACCAGGATTAAAATATCATTGGGAAATATTTAACAAAATAAAAAAAATAATAAAACATAATGTTAATTAAAAATATTTTAAACCCTTACTTTCTGTCTTTGTGACAACTCATTTTAGAGGGGAGCAAGGGCTAGGGAAATGGAGTTAAATGATTAAACCCAGGCCCTACTGATTCTGGGCCAGGCATTCTATCCACTGAGCCACCTAGCTGATTCAACATCACCATTTTAGATGACTTTAAAGGTCCCTTTGTTATCTTCATATGTTATATTTCCCCTGCTAGACTCTAAGTCCTATAGAGGAGGGGAGTGTATATTATATAAATTTGATATTTCCCCCAGTGCCTAGCACAAGGCATTAATCATTCAATCAACAAGTATTTATTAAACAACTACTATGTGCTGAGTTTTATGCTAGGCTAATGGTGGTAAACATATGGCACACATACCAGAGGGGGCACTCATAGTCCTTTCTGTGGGCACATATTATGTAATGATATACATTATATATAATTAAAATATATGCATATATGTATAGGATAAATATAAGATAATGAATCCAAATATAGATAAAGCAGAGAAGGCAGTTTGGGAGGAAGAGCTCTAGCATGTAGGGGATAAAATTAATATGGTTTGACTAAACATAAGAGAATGTGGTCACTGATATTATAACTCAAGTCAAAATGACTTTTTATTTAGCAGCTTTATTTACAAAATAGAGGGAAAGAAATGTGAAAGAGGGTCAAGTAAGAAGTTTAGCTTATCACCCTAAATGTTTCTCAGGTGCCTGGCTCAATTCAGCCTAGGCTAATTAGCACTCCATCAGAGGGCTGTTTATATGCAGAACCCAGTGGTGAATAGCCACATGGCCTCTCCCAAGATGGGGAGACTTCTCTGGAAACTAATCTCTCCAGAAGCCAGGAAAGGAGCCAGCCTTTTCACTCACCCACATTGTAGTCCAAAGAACAGTCTTAGGAAATCTAGAGTACCAGGTCCACATTGAGGAAGGTCTTCCACCAGCCTCAGAAAAACTTGAAGACCTTGTAACAGGAAATTTCAGCCAATTTTAAATGCCCTTCTTTATGTTACTTCCTCCTTCTTCTTCCACTTTGGGGGACCAATTGTAGTCTTTAAATTTGCTTAGGATTGGTCAAGGGGCAGTCAGTTGCTTCTTGGAGGTGCAAACCCCTTCAATAAATAGTTTGTGGAATTCCCCTACTTTAGGGTTAAGTAAGGGTGTATTTGCTTTTGTTGATTAAATTTAAAAGTAGGCAAGGGGAGAGTTAATCCCATTTTCACAAGCAGTTGGTGGATAAGGAAAGATTTTTTTGCAGAGGATTGTGATAAAAGAGCAGGGGTGGGTCACACAGAGTTGGGATTTGAATTCCAGATCTTTCTGACTCTATGTTCCCTGCTCTGATCACTGTTCTACACTATGGTTTGAATCTCAGCTATGCTATTTTCCTAGGTGACCTTGAGAAAACCTTTTAACTTTTCTTGGCCTCTGTTTCCCATTTGATAAAATGAGGGGCTTGAACTAGTTGACCTCAGAGATCCCTTCTGGTTCTATTTTCTTGATCTTTGCTGTTTGCATTTTAGTCTTTTAAAATCTGACTTCAAATATCACCTTCGCCCAGAAGGCTTCCTTAGTCCCCACCAGTTTATTTATTTAAAACCCTTACTGTCTGTCTTAGAATCAATACTGTGTATTGGTTCCAAGGCAGAAGAGTGGTAAGGGCTAGGCAATGGGGGTTAAGTGACTTGCTCAGGGTCGCACACCTCGTATCTGAGATCAGACTTGAACCCAGGACCTCCTGTCTCTAGGCCTGGCTCTCAATCCAGTGAGCCACCTAGCTGCTCCCTCCCCACCAGTTTATAATAATATTTTGTTTGAATTGTTGATTTAAAATCTTACCATGTCAGCAGTTATCTACTCCTATGCCAAGCTCAGAAAACAGACTTCCCACAAATATGACCTATGAAACAAATGGGAATTGATGACTACTGATCTGTTTTCACATCATCTTAATGAATATCCCACAGCTAATCTTTATCCGTAAAGTAGTGATATTAACATTAAGCTTATAATTCATAAGCTGCTTCTGTATCCTGGAAAGTCTTTAATCAATTGTCTCCACTCCTAATTATTATGAAACCTTAATAATTGTACCATGACCTGAGTAGCATCTTAATTTATTTGCATCAGGCCCGGAGGTTGTGAATGAGTTGTCAGCTTGCAAACAGAAATTCAAGGAATGCTCAGGGAAAGTTTCAGGCATGAAGAGGCTTGAATGCTTATCCTATTTATGTCAACACTTTCCTATTGATTGCACTTTTCCCAGTCATCTCCCACCATGTTTTCTGTTCTGGCTAGGAATTTGGCCATAGAAATGGCCAACAGAATGGCCACAGGAAAAATGGCCACAGAAATGGCCAAACTACATCTAAATCATGCTCCCTTTCCAGTTCTCCTTCATGTGCAGTCTTCCTCTATTAGATTGCAAACTTCTTGAGGGCAGGGGCTGTCTGTACCAGGAACACTTAACACAATATGCTCCGAATAAATGCTTTATCATTCATTATTTTGGCTCAGGGATCCCCTTGCCCTCTTTGCCATGAATAATTGCATTCTGAATGTGCTTTTTTTCTTTAAAGCACATTTGATGAACAATCTGGGAACATACATGTATAACCCAGACTGAATTGCTTGCTACCTCTGGAAAGCAGAAGGGAAGGGAGGTAGGGAGGGAGAAAAATTAGATCATATAACTTGGGAGAACTTACATGGAAATTTGTCATTGCATGTAATTGGTAAAATAAAATATAAAAAACTTAAGTGCATTTTATATTCTTTACTGCTCACCAAGTGGACAGGTTTGGGAAGGGATGAGTTTCTCTGCCAAATCCTTCCTGTGGGTCCATGTTACTCCTATGTCGTCCCAAATCGTAGCCATGTGCACTTTGAGGGAGGGCCCAGATCAATGAAAAGACTAATTATTTTCACAATGGAAGGGGCTGCCTTCTTAGGACATCCCTTGAGCTGAGAATTTACCACAGAGCAGGCATGCTTCCCCGGGCTTCATGAGGATAAATAACATCATTTAGAAGATAGGGGAAGCGGGGAGAAGGAGATATTGATGACCAAATTGGATCATGGGGAAGGAAACAGATGCCTGGAATCAGCCAGATGCTGAGCTCTTTGCATTTTCCATCAATTTAAGAAATAAGATTGCTCAAGGGTTAATAGAGAGATCAGCTTTGAAAGTTATTCATCTATGGGTCCTAAAAGACATCCCTCACCTTGTCACCATTAGTTTCAGGAAAGGACAGCACAGTAGTAGCAGCCTTGGAGATAGACATGAAGCCTGTGGCAATTTTTAAAAAATAGCTAGTTTGCTTCTAAGCTCCCCCAACCATTCCAAACTCCCTCCCCAATATTCAGCCCTAAGTCTCATTGGAGGACCAGAAAAGGAATATAAAGGATGCCCAGATTCATGCATTTGTTTGACTCTGCTGTCTGATTTTCTTTAAACTTCCCCTGATTTCTTTGTTCTCTATGACATTTCTTGTGGCTAGCTCAATTGCTTGGCAATTTTATTGTTGCAGAGTGCTGAGAGGAGCATCCTGGGTTCTAACTTATAGTGTAAAGGTTATTTTCTTCTTGGTTTCAGTGCCTCTACCAGTCGATGCCCACATAGTTGCTCTGGTTGAAAAAGAGGCAAAGGTGTATCACGTCTGGATCTATAAAGCACATTTATAAATACCCAAAACAGGGAAGGGAATAGGCATTATTTCAATACCCACATGTGCCAGGTACTGTACTAAGTGCTTTGTAAATATTATTTTATTTTATTCTCACAACAACCCTGGGAGGTAGGTTATATTATTATCCACATTTTATAGTTGAGGAAACTGAGGCAGTAAGTTAAGTGACTTTTTCAGGGTTACACAGCTAGTAAGTATCTGAATCTGGTTTTGAACTCAGATCTTTCTAATTCTGGGACCAGCACCTTATCCCCTATAGCACCTAGCTGCTTTAGATAGAAGTCAAAGGACATGTTCTATTGAATTATTATATCCTTCATGTATTCATAATATCCCCATCCGACCAATTCCCTTTTAGAGTTTTAAAGAAATAAAATTCAATCAAAAATTTTATTCTTGGCATCAGTGCTGTGTATTAGAATTATCTTGGAACTCTATGCCGGCCTGCCGTCTCATTAACATTTTAAATTATGCAATATCTAATGTTAAGTGCTGAGCATATTAATTAAATTAATTGAACTCTTTAGTATTTTCAATCAAGCATGCCGAGAGCACTAGAGTGACATCCTCTAGTGTTGAGGAAAGCAGTTCTAATAAAATAACCCAAAAGGCTTGATAGGGTGTTTGAGGGAATGTATGGTGGTTTGGGCTTGGTTGTCCTGTGGAAACATTTATTCAATCTTTGGACAAAGGAGGAGGATTTGTGAGCCCTTTTGTTGTTGTCTAGTCATTTCCCAGTCCTTCCTTCCTTCCTTCCTCCCTCCCTCCCCTCTTTCTTTCTTTCTTTCTTTCTTTCTTTCTTTCTTTCTTTCTTTCTTTCTTTCTTTCTTTCTTTCTTTCTTTCTTTCTTTCTTTCTTTCTTTCTTTCTTTCTTTCTTTCTTTCTTTCTTTCTTTCTTTCTTTCTTTCTTTCTTTCTTTCTTTCTTTCTTTCTTTCTTTCTTTCTTTCTTCTCTCTTTCTCTCTTTCTCTCTTTCTCTCTTTCTCTCTTTCTCTCTTTCTCTCTTTCTCTCTTTCTCTCTTTCTTTCTCTCTTTCTCTCTTTCTCTCTTTCTCTCTTTCTCTCTTTCTCTCTTTCTCTCTTTCTCTCTTTCTTTCTCTCTTTCTCTCTTTCTTTCTCTGTTTCTCCAATGTCTAGTACATAGTAGACATTTCATAAATTTCTTTTTGATGGAATGATTTGAGAAGTTCTTTTGTTCCTTCTGCTAGATTCAAGCTAAAACTGGAGGCAGGATAATGTAAAGAAACAATTTCTGGTTTTGGAGATAGAGAATCTGAGTGTTTCAAATCCCAGTTATGCTACTTTTCACCTATGTGAGATAGGCAAATGACTAAATCACTTGGGTAAGTCATTTAGCCCCTATGAGTATGAGTTTCTTATCTATAAGATGAGGGACTTGGTCTAGATTGTTTCTAAGGCACTTTTTACTCTAAATCTATGATCCCCAAGGGGTTGTGGCTGTTTTATATTTGACCTTGTATTTCCTATAGCAACTCATACAATATTTTCCATGCCCAACTGATGTTTGATAAATTGAATTATTGATATTATGACTTGAAGAATATTTCCCCCTTTCTCCATCTCAAATTATTAGGGTTTATCAAGTAACCTTAATCATTTTTCCAGAGGCTCTACGATGAAGAGATGTGCTATGGAAGTGTAATGCTATGGATATTGCCATGTGAAGAAAAGGTTTCTTTGGTGCTAATTGAAAAAATGTGCAACCACGAGAGAAGTTACTCTCAAGTGAGAAAGAATGGTTGGCTGATTATCTCAGTTGCCACATGGGAATTTTCTCTAGTCTCAGAGCATGGTTCCCTTTTATGTGTAATAACTTGAGGAAAAGCTATTGTGCATTCTGAAGATTAGCTGTGAGCAAAATGTGGGCAGGAGACAGAAGCAATGGATGACTGTGGTATCAGCGACTCAAAGCAGGGTGTTGAATTGAACTTAATTTGGCAAAAAAAAAATGACTTTGAGGATGAGTAGGACACTGAGGAGGATTTATATGGATGACACTGGAGGCCTAACATCTAGGGAGTCAGAGAACTGAAGGGAAATTTAATTTTTTTTCAGAGATTTCTAAGCAATCCCAACATTTTATTTTTTATTTTTTCCCTTATGCTTTTATTCACATTTGTTTCTTTATCAATCTGGAGGAATTTTGAGTATGAAACATTACTTTACCAGACCAACAACCCCTCTATGACATAGAATTTTTTTAAAGTTTAATTTTGTTTTTTTGATTAAAATTTTTTTTCTTACCTCAGTATCCAAAGTAGAGAAGGAAAAAAAAATTGTAACAAATACACATAGGCAAGCAAAACAAATACCTGCATTGATCATGTCCAAAATACATCATTCTGCACCGAATAAGACACCATCTGTCTGTCAGGAGGTGGGTAGCATGCCCTCAGAAATCAGTTAGTCATACATTGCTTACAATTCTTCAGGCCTTTCAGCATTCAAAGATTTTTGCTTTAATAGTGTTGTTTTTTCATAAATTTCTTTCCTACTTCTGATTACTTCCCTCTGCATCAGTTCCCACAAATCCTACCAGGTTTCCCCCCCTGGTTACATGAATCATGTTCTTTCCCTCCCCTAATCCTAACATTTTAGAGCGGAGGGAGAACTAACCTCATTAGTGGCCTCCACTGATATGTGATCAATGTTGTAGAGCAGAGCAGGTTACTTTGCAGGGTGGAAGGTTTCCTGTCATGGAGCTAATTACAAGAGCTTGCCTTTTGGAAGTCTAGGTTAATGTGTATAGTAGGACAGAATGGAAAGCATACAGGACGAAATTTAGTTCTTCACTTCTGTCTTCAGTGTATGTATTACTATTTGGCATTTGGCATAGTGTCCCAAGAACACTTAAGCTGGCCTAAATTTAAGTCTTGATTCTGATGCTAATTAATTGATTAACTAATTAATTAATGCAAATCATATTAAATTCAATGACTCAATGGTCCAAGCAATGATAGGCATCTCCAGGAACAGGTAGGCATGATAGTAACTTAAAAAACAGGCAGATATGATCCTGAAAATGTGGGGAGCGACTAGTTGATGCTGAAGCCCTCTTCTCCTTTCTTTCAACAGGATACCTTGATCATCTAAAAGAAAAGGTAAACTCCTCTGTTCAACATTCAAAAGCTCTTCACAACCTGACAAACTGGCCTTCCTTCGGTCCCTCATCATAGGCAATCCATTTCCAGAGGAATTAATGAATCATAATTTTTTGAAGATCATCTAACACTCCCTGGGACCTAGGCATTATGTCAGGATCCAAAGCTACAAAGACAAGCAAGCTAGACAGTCTGTATTCTCAAGTGGTTCACATTCTCACAGGGTTATGCAACATATAAAGAGAAAGTAGTTGTGACTCTGGAAGAGGGTTTTAGGCAGGGAAGTCAGAGGGAATGATGGGAATTGGAGCCACAGGGCAAATGATTGGTGTATCATTTTTAGAAATGGCAGTGTTGCTTTGCTTATTATTCCTAGAGGAAGATTTGGAAAGCAGGGAAAAAGATAAGGGAAGGTATTTGGAGATGACTGAGGTGTGTCTTGGTGGGCCCAAGAATGGATAAGATAGATAACTACATAAGATAGGGAGAGTCACAAGGGTAGGAGCCCTCATGCCTTTGTACTGGTTGTCCCCCATACCTTTAATTACCTTGAAGTAACCTTCAAGATTTAGGTCATAGAGAAGATGCTTGTTTAGATATGGATTGGACTAAATGTACTTTAACATCCCTTTCTCTTTGACTCCTTTTGGTGTTAGATTCCTCATTGATAAAATGGCAACAATAATACATAATACCTACTTTATGGCTAGGTAATGCAGTGGATAAAGTGTTGGATCTGGAGTCAGGAAGGTTTGAATTCAAATCTGGCTTCAAATACTAGTTGTGTGATCTTGAGCAAGTCATTTGTCTCTGTTTGCCTCAGTTTCCTCATCTGTAAAATGAGTTGGAGTAGGAAATAATAAACCACTCCAGTACCTTTGCCAATGAAACTTCAAATAGGATCTCAAAGTCAGACAGCTGAAACTACTGAACAGCAATAGATTATAAGGAAAAGTGTTTTGTAAAGCTTAAAGCACTATAGAAATGTTAGTTCTTGAGTATAGTTTAACCAACACAAATCTGTTGAGTGCCTTGGGGAAGCTAGACTTGGAGACAGAGAAGCCAAGTTTGAATCTTTCTTGTACCACTTACTAAAGTGTGTCCTTTGGCAAGTTAATTAGTTTCTCTGAGCTTAAGTTTTCTTATTTATAAAATGGGACTGAACTAAACAACTTCTAAAATCCTTTCCAGCACTTAATCTAAGATCCCCTGGTTCTATTTGGTAGACTCAAGGGGCTGGGATTGGAAGAAAGATATTGTTTCTTTCATCAAGAATCTTGTAATTAGTGGGAGTAGGTTGAGGTTGGGAATGGGAAGAGTAGATAGGAAATAAACAAGTGAAGAGTGAAATAACAATAAAAAATTAAAAATAACAGTTTAAGAAGACATGGCATGATTAATGGTCAACTTAATTGTCTAGACAGTAATTACTAGAATATTTTAGAGAAAGGAGGAAGCTCTGTGTTATTAGGTAGTTACAAAATTCATTAGGAAAGATATAGGATTTGATCTGGGCCTGGGAGGATAGGCAGTATCTGGCTTGGTAGGAAGCTGGCACCAGATGTGGCTGGAGGGTGGTCATAGTATCCTAGTATTGATTATAGGATCTAAAGATGAAAGGGATGATTAGACATTGCTTAGTAAACTACTTCATTTTTTAAATAAGATCTCTAAATTGGTAGGGATGAATGTAAAAGACTTACACTTGTGTTAAAAAATTAATTCCCAAGTAGAATATGGGGAAGGTATGGCTAGGTAGTTTATCTGACAAAGATCTGGGGATTGTAATGGACTACAGGCTCAAGAAAAGGGCCAGAGCTATGTTATGGAGGTTAAAATGGTCAGTACCATCCAAGGACCCATTAAGTGGAGTATCTTGCTTTGAGGAATCTAGAAAAGAGTAGGGTTGATTATCTTGTGTGACTGCTTCACTTAAATCAAATTCACAGGCAAGTGAAGCCATCATCTGTGATGTAAATGGTCCTCTTAGAAAATAAAGGACAAATGCCAAATTGGGGGTAGTGCCCAGGAATCAGTATATAAACCATGCCCTGCCTTATTTTATCCATGAGGGAATTGGGGTCTAGAGAGCAAGTGATTCACCAAAAGTGAAATGGGCATGAGTGAAAGTGTAGAGGGAGGAAAGCACAAATCATTTTCAGAGGACAGGGAATGTGACTGATTGTATTCCATTTGAGTAGTTGAGTATATGGTCACTCTGGGTGAGTAGGTTATAATGCTAGAGTTTTGTGGGGGAATACGTGGCCCAGGTGTTTTGGGAATCTTAAATGTCAGGTTAAGGAGTTTAGACTGTCTCATAGTAGATGAGATTTCTGAGTAGGAAACATGGTTATCATTTAGAAAGATGAAACTGGTAACAGGGATCAGGATAGAATCCAATAGAGACTCGAGTAGTAGAGAGATAGGTTAAGAGGCTTTAAACCAGAGTTTAAACACTCATTCCTTTCAATAAATATTTGTTAAATGTCTCCTATGTATGCAGGATGATTAGGGTTGAAAGGTGTTGACATTGGGAAGAGGGAAAAAAGGATAGAGGTAGAGTCAAATAAAAATGGACAGAACTTTCTAATGTAGTTGTTGACAGATTATTTCATGTGCCTATGCCTTGATCTCCCTAATTGGTCTGCAATCGGCAGGGCAAGAGACCATGCTTTCTATTTGCCTTGAATTCCCCCAGTGGAGATGCTAGGGGGAAAAGTTCTGCTCAGTACATATTCTAAATCCATGCTTGTTGACTGATTGACAGAGATTGTACCAGTAAGTGCTGCGGCTAAATAGACATGGGATATATGATGTAAATGCCTTGGCTCATTCTCAGCTGATCTCATAATTTCTGAAAGTTGTGAAAGAAGTTTTTTTAAGAATGTGAAATTTATTTTTGGTGTGAGCAGACAAAAATAGGTTGAATGTCTGTGTTACAGTGTAACATAAGCTATTTTGGTATCTATCTCATTCTCCTTGGAGGGCTAATGGATGGATCTTGAGTAGGTCTCACTATGATGGAGAAGATGGGTCAGACCACCATTTCCTCCCATATCTTCATAGGAAGAGTAGCTGGTTGGTACAGTGGACAGGAGCACTGGACTTTGAAAGTTTGGAACTTAATTCAATACATATTTTGTGTTCGTTGCTTATAACTGCCCTTCTCCCTTTTATGACTACCAAAGATATTTCTGTATTTAGGGAACTTTAAAATATTTTATTGGTGTCTTTTGTTTTTATATCTGAATTATTTTCTAATGTACCCTATCCCCATTGAACTCTTTTTTAAAAGAAAGACGAGCAAAACCAACTCACAAGGGGACCATAAGGGACTGCACTTTTTGTGTTAGGGAACTATTTTGTATCATATTGGAAGCCTCACATTTTGTGTTATATGTGCTCGTGCTCATACATGTATTCACATGCCTTTTCAGGGAAGTCTATGGTCTC
Organism: Monodelphis domestica; assembly: GCF_027887165.1. Taxonomy (NCBI): domain Eukaryota; kingdom Metazoa; phylum Chordata; class Mammalia; order Didelphimorphia; family Didelphidae; genus Monodelphis; species Monodelphis domestica. The sequence goes on along the minus strand of NC_077230.1, from coordinate 131,167,372 downwards.
GCCATCTTAAAAGAGGCATTCTAAACCTGTTTTGATTGATGGTGGCATCACTGGAATAAGTCTGTAACTTCTTTGAAGGGGGCAATTCTCATTAGAATAATTTTTATTGACACACACTTATTACACATATTACCAAGTAAGAAACTTCAAATAGGAAACAAAGTAATTCCTTAACACAAAAAGTTCAAATATCCCTTATCTCTGTTCTTTGATCAACTATATTAGAGTTGACTGTATCTTATTTCCATCATCATGGGCATGAAGGAAAGGTCAATTGCATATGCTATTATTATAACAGGTTATAGAGGATGTGTCTCTATGTATAACAAGGTATGTCAATCACCTCTTAATCTTTCACTTGACCCATCTTATTTGAACTTAACAGAGGAATGCAGGAATATGTTTCTATCATTTATTTTTCACTAATATGTAATAGGGTCTAACATGCATAAACCCTAACAGCTTACTCTGTTAACGAAATCTTTTTACATGTAGGACCTAGGGATATTGATTCTTGAGAAAATTGTGATGATGCTTAAGTGCTATTTTTTTTTAACTCTAGCTAATATATTTTCATTCTATTCTAGCAGAGAATCATAATTGTACCATACAATTTTATTTCATAACATTTCATCATGTACTATATAGAGAAGTCTGTTGGTTTAACTATCTTTGAATTTATTTATTTTTTAAATTTCATTTATTTATTTATTTATATTAAAGGGTTTCCCCCCCATGGTTACATGTTTTATGTTCTTTCCTTCCCCTTTTCCCTCTTCCCCTTCTGGAGCTGACAAGCAATTCCACTGGATTATATATATATATATTATCAATCAATACCTATTTCCATATTATTCATTTTTATAATAATCTTTTAAAACCAAAACCCATAGAAACAAATAATAAATTACATGTTTTTCTTCTGCATTTCTATTCCCACAGTTCTTTCACTTGATGTGGATAGCATTCTTTCTCATAATCCCTCAGGGATGTCCTGGACATCCCTGGACATTTTTTTTAATGGAAATAATTTTATTAGGAAAGAAGATAAAAAAGCAAGGTTTCTAATGTTCATACAGAGCAGCAACAAAACCAGGAAATCCCCAACTATTTAAAAAGTAGGTAAAGTATAATGAAGTTGGATTAATAGCAATACAATACAAGTAGATGAAACCCAGGCATCATTCATGCAAACAAGCATTAAGGAAAATCCAGAGTAGTATGGGATGCTTACAGTAGAGGTCAACAATGAGAATTAAAGAAACCATACATGTTGATGAAAAACACACAAGATGAAAAATAATAAATAAGGCAATTTACAAGAAATGCTTTAGTTATCATTACTGTATAACTTAGTAAGTTCCTATTAGTAGCAAAATCTATGGCATTTAATTGTCCCACAATGTTTCAGTTTCTCCTGGTTCTACTCATTTCACTCCTTATCAGTTTGTGGAGATTTTTCCAGTTGGAATAGAAGTCATTCTTTACAGCACAATAGTATTCCATCACCACCATATACCACAGTTTGTTCAGCCATTCCACAATTGAGGGACACCCCACCCCCTATTTTCCATTTTTTTGCCACAACAAAGAGCATGGCTATGAATATTTTTGAAACTTTTTATTCTCTTTGGGGTATAAACCTAGTAGTAGTCTTGCTGCATCAAAGGGTATGCATTCTTTAAAAGCCTATTTGGGAATAATTCCAAATTGTCTTCCAGAATGGTTGGATCAATTCACAACTCCACCAATGTTTAAATACTATTGAGGGACTGTGGAGCTTTCATTGGCATTCTGTAACTGGCTCTGATTGGCTAACCACATGAGAGGAGTATTTTTTGATTGGCAATGTAAGTGGAATTGTTGGTGTCCTCAAGGGAGTTGGAGGAAGCTTCAGCTATCTCTTGGTTTCCTTCAATTCTGGGGAAGTTTGGTGAACCCTTTTGCTCAAAGTGTCTGATGAGAGATCACATGGTAAGGGCAAGGATTTCAGGGTTTCTTCTTTGAGATTATATGACCCCTGAGAAATAGACTTAATCCTTGGCCTTTTTATTTGTCCTTTTTTTCTCATTTTAGGTGAAGGGTGTGGGACCATACAACTTAAAGAATACAAGTGGTTGTCATTTTGTCCTTCTAGAGCAGTGATGGGCAACCTTTTGAGCTTGGTGTGTCAAAATTCACCAAAAAAATGAATATAACTCAGCTTGTGTGTCACTTCAAGAAAAAAACAACAACAACCATAATTTCACTATATTTATAGTTTAAATAACAAGAATGTATAATTGTAATACGTAACTATTTAATAAATCAAAAACTAATTATTTAACTTACCTGCTTAGTGACTTCTTTGTTAATCTGACAGTCAGTTTCTTTTGTTGGTCTTGATATTATTTAACTTGTGTGGGGTGCTGTGCACTAAGATAAGTGAGGGGGAGGGGGAATTCTTTAACTAACCTGCCTATTAGTGACTTTTTTGTTGCTGAATTTCATTGGCTAAATCTTCAATTGAAGGTTGGTATTTTGTACACTTCAAGCCCAAGCAAGTGCTATTAATTTCATCTGTCAATCTGTTTCTTTTGTTGGTTTTGATATTATTTAACACTGAGGATAAAGTCTCACAAAAGTACGTGAGAGAAAAATTATGAGTAAATCTATTGCTATATTTTTCAGGGCGCTAAAAGTGTCTGGTAATTGGTTCCAGGCATTCCACTGTTGCACTTGGGCTGGAGCCCTGCCCAGTCTTCCACAACTCCACCTGGCGCCTCCCCAGCTGGCTGGCTGGGGGTGCTGAGAGAGCAGCAACTACTGCCTGATAGTTTGCCTGTGTGTGCTCCCAATGCCCTGGTGCTCCTCCTCCCTGCCCCCTGTGGGAGCCCCACATACCCCAGATGCCTGACATGTACTGGCTGCTGTTACCCCCTTGCCCCCGTGGCCAGCTGGTTGGAGCATCCCTCCCCTCCCCACCGGCAGGGGCATGGCCATGGCTATGGCTTTGGGGTACAGCTCCCTGAGCAGTTTCCAGGCCCTGCGTGCTGAGCCTGCATGCGGCTGCATGTCATAGAAAATGGCTACATGTGTCAGTGCTGACACACATGTCATAGGTTCACCATCATGGTTCTAGAGCCTGGGTTACAGTTGGAACAAGAAGCAAAGAGCAAGGACCAACCTTCTGCACCTATGACATTGAAAACTGTATGAGGTCATATGGCAATGATGCTTCCTTGGAAAGTGAACTTGGTGAGATTAAGGTTGAGTGTGAAGAAAATGTGATCAAATAAGTTAAGTTGTGAGACAAGTGCTCCAAAGATCATGGTGGTATACTTTGGAAGTATGGGGAGATGTGCATTTTGTTCCTGCTATATCTTTACAATAAAAAAATCCTTTTTATAAGTGAATTGATGGATCAAATGAGTTAATATATGTAAAGCACTTAGCATACTGTAGATCATGCGTAGTAGGTGCTTAATTAACAGAACTACATAGTAAGTGCTTAATAAATGCTTGTTTTTTTCCTTTCTTAAATTGTTAAGTGGAAAAGGGATGTTGGTCTCTGCTACCTAACAGTGAAGGAGCAAAGACAGTGGAAGCAAGATAATACTGTAGTAAAGAGCTCTACAAACTTCTCATGGTACCCTGAAACCCTTAAGGGAGTTGTAGACTGATTCTGAGAGAGCGTGATCTCTTTCTCATTAATTAATTAGCTCACTACTCTACTTTAATTTATTAAACATTAATTATTTAGTGAACTAAACAAACCTTCTTTTCAATAGTAAGTATTCTTCTTTGCCTATAATTAAATATTAAAATTTATGAATTTGTAATTTATTAATGAATAAAATAAATAAGAGAGAATATATAGCTTTTTACAATATTTTGATTATGCCAAAATTTACACTCATAGTATCTTCATATCTTTAATACAATGGTAAATATTTCCTCTTTCTCACACTAATTAATTTACTCTGGATACTGATTAAAATCTCTTGCAAATCTTCATATTTCTCTTTTACTCTCTTGGCAAATAAGCTACATTAGACCTTTAAAAAGTACTCTCTTCTTCTAGAACACTTTGTGTTTTCCAGATATTCACAAATTTCTTTAGTTAAATCCTTACCTCCTATCTTGGAATCAGTACTATGTATTGGTTGCAAGGCAAAAACGTGGTAAGGGCTAAACGGCTGGAATTAAGTGACTTGTCCAGGGTCACATAGATAGGAAGTGTCTGAGGCCAGATAGGAATGCAGGACCTCCTGCCTCTAGAGTTAGCTTTCAGTTCACTGAGCTTTTCCACAAACTCTTCATAATGTTGTTTTTTTTTCTATAATATTGCTTCATAACATCATTTAAATTATAGTTCTGATAAGGACCGTTATGTGGAAGAGGGATTATACTTTTTGTTCTTGGCTTACCTGAGCAGAACTAGAAACAATGGGTGTACATTGCAGAGGCAGATTTGGGTCCCTTGTGTGTCAAACAGAAATATCCGTGGTACCCGAAGATAAATAACTTGTATTCTGTTAGCTCTGTTAAGACCTGTCTTTGTCCCATGATCATCCTCCATTCCTGGTTATTGGCTGCAACTTCACTGAAAGCCTTCCACTTCTTATCATCATTCCTTGGTCCAGACACTTGGGAGCAGGTGAGGTCTAGTTCTGTCCTCATCCAACTTATTTCTGAGTAGATCTGTTCTCCAGTGACCCTTGGTTTTGTCCTCAGGCTCCTGGGTAGGTTAGGGTTAGTTGTCTTGTGAAAGCTAGAATGAGCTCAGCTAGAGGGTTGTCTCTGGTCCTCTAAAACCTCTAACAAAAAGTTCTTTATCTTTAATGAACTAGATCAAATCAGGAGATTTGTTAACAGCCAAGGACTCAGGGCTTGGATTGAGGCTCAGAGAGGGATCAGTCTCGAATCCCTAGATCCTAGGGTGTGGAAAGCAGGAGTCCCATTTTCTGGTAGCAGGACCCAACTACAGTGGTTAACCCTATATTTCTCATGAACATCCTTCTCCATGGCTCCATTCTTGGTATCTATCTAGTCTCACTGCAGGGAAAGCAAGCCTTTAAAAAATGCCTTCAAACTATTTCTCTTATTAGAATGGAAGTTCTTTGAGGATAAGAACTGTTTTTAAAAAAATCATATTCCCAGCACTAAGCACAGTGCCTAGCACATTGCTATACTTAATATATGTTATTGTTGTAAGAGTTGTTAAGAAATACTAGCCTGTTTCAAAAGACTCTGGACTCAGGGCTGATTAGTTTTCCTCCTAATTTGATAATGATGATGATAAATAAATAATAACATATTTATATAGCAATTTTAAAGGGTACAAAACACATTACAAATAGCATTTCTTTTTTTTCCTAACAAAAATCCTGGGAGGTAAATGCTATTATTATACCCATTTTTCAGATGATGAAATGCATAGATAGAGAGGTTAAATGATTCACCCAGGGTTGTACAGTTAGAGTAAATATCTATGGTGGGATTTGAACTCAGGCTATCTAATTCAAGGCATAGTTTGCTATTCATTGTATCACCTTCTTCTGGGATCAGAGCCATACTTTTGCTGCATGAGAGCAGAAGCAGCAGTTCTAGAGTGGTTGAATTTATTCTTGATGATGAGAACTGGTCAGAAGCTATTAGTGTGATATTGGTTAAGGGGTTGGCCTTTCAAATGAAGTAGGCTTGGGTTAAGTCCAAAGCTTCAAGGAAGTTGTGAAAATTTATTTCAAATTCCTTCCTTAAACCAACTTTTAAGAAAAAATGCCAGTATTTTAAGAATTGGTGATTAGCTTATTTAAGTAAATAGGGCTGGATTTGGGAAAGAAAAAGGAGAAAAAAAACTTTGAGAAAGAATCCTAGCTATTGTTGATGGTAAAAGATAGGTTTGAACTTGGAATATGGTGGTAGGAGGCTAAAATAAAAAAAAAAAGTATTTTAGTAACCAAATGTAAGACTTAATGTACATTTATTTCAAGGGAGCTTGCTCCAAGATTTGGCATGGATCTGTGTGCAGGAAGCCAGGAAGCTTTTGCTGAAAGAAAGGGACAGATGATGCTGGGTGGGCTTGACTGGGATGATGCCTATGTGTACAAGGAAAGATGGTATCAGTTCCTAGGTGGCTTCTATATCTTTGTATTACTAGTGCCCCGTACAGTGCCTGACTCATGAAGGCACTTAATAAATGCTGATTGGCTGGCAATTGAATTGTTTTAGATTAGATGGCACTTTCTGTTCCTATAACTAGGCTGGACTCATGGAATAATAAAGCTTCTGAGATGAACCTTTGAGAAGATTGATCTTCATATTATCCTATGACGTTGATCTCTTAGTATAGGGAGACAACAGTAGGAATATGGGCATGAGATCTGACAGAATCACCTTCGAAATATTCTATCCGCCTCATGGGTTAAGAGCAAGGTTCTTCATCAGTTTTAAAACACAAAATAAATGTACAACTTTACTGTTATTGATAGTATTTAAAATTTTTTGTTATTAATAATTATTATGTGGGCTATTCAAGAAATTAGTGGCCTATTACACCTGGTCATAATCTTAGCATTATAAGATCATAGACTTGGAACTTAGATAAAATTAAGCCCAACAAACCCATTTTAAAGTTGAAGAAACTGAGCCACAAAGTGGTTAAGTGGCTTTCCCAAGGTATTCCAAATAGTAAATTGCAGAACTGGTGTTCAAACCCAGGCCCCCTGCCTCTAACTGCAATCGTCTTTTCACTAAGACATGGTACCTCATCTGGATTTGGCCATCTTTATGCCATACTTCTGCTGGAATATCTTCCCTACCTTCTTCCTCTTTCTACTTTTAGCTCTGGAAAAGTAATTCTATCAACAATCAACCGTACTATTTTTTGAAGGGACCTGTCAGTCATTTGCCCTGTAGATATACTTCCCATCACTTTGATTTCCTAGTCCAAAATATCCAACCCTGACCACCCTACCTCTATGTATCATCATCCCTAATTAGAATGCAATCTTTTCTAGGGTGGGAACCATTTAAAATTTTTTCCAGGACTTGGGATCATGCAATCACACATATATTAAACACATAAAATATGATTTTTCTTTTATCCATCTATCTATCCATCCATCCATCCATCCATCCATCCATCCATCCATCCGTGAGTTTCAATGGTAGTAATACCAGTTAAGAAGGAAAGAGATTATTAGCAGAGAGGAGCACATAGTCTGTGGCCAGTAGTGCTGCAGGATGCTATGGTAACAGCTTTCTCAGGTGGATGGCACTGACAATGGCTTCTCTGAAAATCTATCTGGGAAGGGCTGTGAGCATAGTGCTATAGCTGCCTAGGGCATGAAGCAAAGTGATTTTAGGGACACTGTCTCCAACTCCTCTCCCTCCCAAGTCACAGAATGATGGATTAGCAAAGCTGGAAATGACTTCAGAGAACATCCAGTCCAATTTTCTCATTTTGCAGATGAGGAAGCTAACACTGAGAGAGGAGAAATGGCTAATTGAAGGTTACTAATAAGCTAGTGGCAAAACTGTGCAGAAGACCCAAATCTCCTGATTCCTTTTCTACCGTGCTTTCTATACTATCACATTATCACTTCCATCTCTTCTGTCTGTTCATTGATGCCAGAAATCTCTAAAAAGGAGCAGGAGGGGATTAAAAAAGAAAGCTTTTCATTCTATAATTAGAGATAAGACAGAAAATGCAAATGTCCCCAGAAGAGAAAATGCACTAATTTAAACTCATTTACACTAAGGCATACATGATAGATGTCCCTCTTTTGTTAAAAGCATAGTGATCTGGGAATGAGTAGAAGAGTCTTGTGAAGGGAAGAAATAGGGCCACCATTTTAGAGACTGTTAAATTTTCAGTGTGAGCATTTATACATTGGAAATTGGCAAATGTTATCAATCACAACTTGATTTCTTATTTTTTTAATTGTCTAGGCTCATGAAAGTGAAAGGAAATTATTAATTAGGCAGATTAAACCTTAAAATGTGGTTATATATATATATTTACACACATGTTGCATCTGTGTGTATGTGTGTGTGTGTGTGTGTGTGTGTGTGTGTGTGTGTGTGTATTTCCCTGAAGTGGGTTGGTAAACATTTACTGACACTTTGGGGTTGACCCAATGTTACATTTCCGCATTTTTCATAAGCCTGGCCAAAATGGCAAAGTTATCTAGGGGTGGACTCTAGAGAATAAGTGATCTTGGGGGGTCTGTATAAAGGCAGAGAGGCAGATGAGGTTTGGAAGCAAAAGTGTTAAAGAATAGGGACAAAATGAGTTGTATTTTGTTTTAATTTAGTGTTTTTGTATCTCCTTAATCAATCAGTCAATACTTATTTGTCCATGTCTACTATGTCTATGTCTATGTCTATGTCCAGTGCCTACTATGTGCTAGGCACTATGCTAGGGATTCAGAGACAAAAGTGAAAGTCCCTTCTTTCAACAACCTCACATCCTATTGGGGGAGATGAAGGATGCTAGGACAAGTTCAGAGTAGACCATAGTGTAGAGTTGAGGGAAGGAAATAAAATTAGAACAGGGGAGTGACCTGAAAAAATATTGGGGGGTGGAAGGATTGTAGGTCTGAGTTTGAGACAGAGGAGTGAAAGTGTTGGCAGGTCCTGTCAAGCTGGGCAGGCTTTGAATACAGGTCAATATATACTGAATATCTGTTGTCTACTACCAACCTACCTAGCAATAACAACAGCACCAGCACCATGTCAATCACTTACCAATCAAAACACTTGCAAAATAATACTTTAAAGTCTGCAAAACTTTTATCATATATTGTCTCATATGAACTTCAGAATAAGTCTTTTAAGTACTACAGGTGTGATTATCCTAATTGTATACATAAGGAAACTGAGGCCAGTGCTATTAAAAGACTTGACTATGGTCATTGAACTAGTAAGTGTTGGAGGCAGATGAACCAAGTTCTTACTGATACCAGTCCACCACTCTGCCCTCTCTGTTAACATTAATTTTGAGTTGATCAGTCATATCCAACTCTTTGTGACTCCATTTAAGGTTTCCTTGGCAAAGATTCTGGAGTGGTCTGCCATTTTCTTCTCCAGATAATGAGGGAACTAAGACAAAAAGAGTTAAGTGGCTCGCCCAGGGCACCCAGCAACTAATTGTTTGAGGCTGAATTTGAACTCAATTCTTGCCAACTCCAGACCCATAAATTTGTCTACAGTATCACCTAGCTGCTTGCCACATTGCCTTATCTAAACCCAGAGAAGCTCATTACCAGGAGATCAGCAATTATTTAATCAGTTGTTTGCTGACTACTCATTAAATCACCTACCAAGGCATATGGAGTGTGTGATATTGTGATATGTAGAGATATAAGAAGTGTCAATATGGATGTTTAAGCATTGAAGTGTTTTTGATTTTGCTTATTTAAGCTTTTTCATATCGTTATATATGGCTTTAACCCATGTCTATCAGTTGAGCTATTTATGTTGGACTGGAATTTCTTTGAGGGTGGAAACAGTTTCTGTAAAATCTGCAGAGCCAGTGTACTGTCTTTTTCTTTACTTACAATGAAAGCATTAAGACTTTCCTATTCAATCAATCAATCAATCAGATTTCATTTATTATGTACCTCCTATATATCAGGCTCTATGGTAAGCACTGGGGATACAAGTAAAAAGAATTAAATGATCTTGGGTTATATTGAATCTACAATATAATTTAGACAAAATAAGTAAATATAAAAATATATACAGCCTGAATATGAAGGGGATAAATAAAAATATATACAAAGTAGTTAAATATACTACTCAGAGTAATTTGGGAGGAAAGGCACTAGCAGATGGGGTGAGTGAGAAAGTCTTCACATATAAGTTGCTCTGTGAGCTGCATTTTAAAGGAAAAGAGAGACTCTGAAGCAGAAGGAAGGAGGGAGGGCATTCCAGGCATGGAGGATCAAATACTCAACTTCCCAACCTTTTTTTTTAAAGGGGTTCAAATGGATGACCATCCTTTTATGTTTCTGGAAGAATAAGGATCATATGATCAATTAGGGTAAATGACAGTTTTTCCTCCCTAATACTTTCTTACCATTCTCCAACCATTGCCAGCAGTATATGGCACATATCATACCTAGGAAATTGACACATCAGACAGCAAATACACAATCAGGTACATTGATTCCAGACTGCACCTAGCCTAAGTGCAGTTCTTGGAAGGAGACAGTCCTTTCCATGTGTTAAGGAGCTAGGATTGCTATTAGACTCTTTATTCAGAACTCTGAATGCACAGAACCAGTCACAGTCTTTCCCTCTGTAGTCAGGTCTCTGATCACAGACTATCATTGCTGTTGGCCCTTCATTTTCAAGCAAGACCAATGACATTGCTGTGAATGATATCATGACTTCCCTGTGAATTGAATTTTAATGAGGCAGAGTTGTGCAAAATTATCAGTCTTACTCTCTTTTCCAGGATATTTGAAGTCCAAAAGCAAGACAAAAGTCATGATGACGGGTAACAGTCCAAGAAACAATGGATGACTTTAGGGTCTTTGATGTCATATCAAGCTTTAAGAACTATATGGAGTCTTCAGGAAAGACTAGCATCTCTGGTGTGATGGCTTGCCAAGCCCTTTTCAAGGTGTCTCACTTATCTTTGGTGTCTACCTGCCATTTGACTCTCACCTGTGGCTTCAAGATGCTGTAGTTTGCACAGACTATACTTCTAATTGTGACGGGTCATGTACAAATAATGTATATTTTTGGTTACTGTTATAATGGTTAGAATGTGTTTGACTAAATTATGAAAGTAAAAAAAAATGTTGTGGTCGCCATTTATAGAAGTTAACACTTAAGTCATAGGACTGTTAATAGTTCTAATAGCTTTATTATACTAAGATAAAGATAAGAGAGGGAAATATAGAAAGGAGGCAAAGAATTACCTAGCCTATCAACCTAAAGCCTAATAATCCAGAGTCTGTCTCCAAACCTCAGAAACAACCCACCCCCCACTTCCTGCTGGGTCTCATCTTATATGCCATTCCCTTCACCCACTAGCTTTTCTACATCACCCCCCTCCCCCCGCCCTCAGGAATCAATCACATTTTCTCAATTAGGCTGGTATCACCCAGGGGGACAGTGCTTATGGGATCAATTCCCTGGTTGCTGATTAACCCAAATTCAAGACAAATGGAAGGGAAGTCTAAATCTCTGCTTGATCAAATCAAAATACAAATTCCCTTCTCACACTGTAGATGAACCAAATCAAACCCATCTCCATTACTGCATAAGCAAGCGAATGCCCTTTCCTTACTGAAAGTATATAAGCTGCATAGATTTTTGAAATACAAAGGGTACTACTCATTTATTATATTTTGGCTTTCCCATATCTCCACAGTTTTGTTTGCTTTCTTAGCAAAATGGGGTGGGATGAATAATAATAGCTCATATTCATATAATACTTTAAGGCTTACCAAATACTTTTCTCACAACAACCATCTGAGATAGGTAATGAAAAAAAAATTGCAGATCAGGAAACTGAGGCCAAGAGAGATTCTAGTATAATGTAATGGAAGTAAGGACAAACCACTCTTCTTGCAAATTCACCATCAGAGATATTAAAAATAATGTGAACAAAAGTAAAAGTAACCTAGAGTTAGAGAAGAGAAAATATCTGGTTTCCCACAAAAAGGAAGAGAATAGAATTGGTCAATGAATTTAATTACTAGCAAAAGTGAAGAATGGGTCATTAAAGAGATGATTAAATGAATATCTAGGAAAGGAGGTAATCACAAAGAACCAGTTTGGCATTATCAAGAATAGGTCATGCCAGATTAATCTTACTTTCCCATGTCCTGCCCCTCTTTTGTCCACAGTAGCCAAATTCGAGTACTTGCTCCCTTTGTTCTCTGGGGATAATTTGGGGGGCTCACAGGTGGCTTGAAGGTGCAGTTTGGGCATGTGATAGAGTAGTAAAGAAGCTACTTTGCCCTAGAGCAGTGTTGGTGAACCTTTTAGAGATCACATTACTTCCCTGCTGCCAGGGCATGGCTCTAGAGAATTATAGAGCTATTTAGATCTGGAGAAATACAGAAGTTCCTTAAGGAACAATACCCTAATATTCCTCCAAGTAAATAACAACTTAGACATGATATATTTTCAAGCTTCAGGATAAGCTTATGTATTTGGGAACATAGATTTTGGAAAGAGTACCAGATTGGGAGTCAGATGATCAGGGATGACAGTTCTGGCCCTACCATTGACTAGTTGAATGGCCATTGGTTAATAACTTAAATGCTTTGTACCTCACTTTCCTCAATTGTAGAATGGAAATAATAATACCAGCTCCCCTTATTTTATAGGGATCTTATTGAAGATCAAAATAGATAATGCAGGTAAAAGTATAGTGTAAAAAAGAAAGATGTCTTCAGTAAATATAGCAACAAAAACAATAATGATGATAATGGCAAGCCTCCAAGACTAGAAATTGCAAAGAAGTTGCTAATCTGCATGGGGAGAGATTATTTCCTCATCAGTGAAACCATAAGTTTGGCCTATTTCTATCTTTCACTCCCCAAATGATGATGATAGTTTATGATATGTGTACATTTGGGGAATTCCTTGAATAAAGTATGCTTCCAAATTGTTCTTCGCTATGTGGGAGAATCCCTGCAAAGTAATTAGCTAGAGGCAAAACCTTTATTCATTTTACCTAGCAGGAACTGACTTGTTTCTATTAAATTCATGGGGTGTGGTGTGATTACAGAAACTTGGAGGTCCAGGGTTTATTTTCAGATAAAAAGAAATCACTGGTTTTTCTACTTCCAGGGCTTGCTGGTGGGGTGTTTTCTACTGAGCTTTGGGGGTCACTCTGTATTTTGAGAATTGGGTTACTAAAACTGAGTAGTTGAGAAGACCAAACTCCGTGTAAATTATACCCTTCTCCTGTCCCATCCTAACCACTGGCTCACTGACCTCTTTGCTGCAAGTTCAATAATGGTTTTTGGAAGAAGATCCCATGATGTATTGGAGAGGAGTGTGAATCAAAAGGAAGTATATCCTACCCTCAAGGGGCTTATATTCTACTGGGGAAAGACATCTCAAAAAAAGGAAATGAAAATGGAAGAAGTGGCAATTTGGAAGAACAGTTGCAAAGTCTAAAGTCAAAAGCAGAAGGGGAAGAGGAAAAAAAGGCTGTCTGTGGGCTTTCCTCAAAATGGTGGTTCTGGAATTAATTCATCCAGGGAAGAAGACAGCCAGAGGGGAAGAAGGATATTCCAGTATAAAGAAAACAAAGGAAATAAAGACATTTCCAGGGTGAAAAAATAATAGCCCCAGGGCAGGGAAGTCCATAGAGTCAGCAGCAAAATGAAATAGCTGAAATTATGGGCTCATGAATAGATTACCCAGTAGAACAGAAACTCCTTGAGAATAAAGGCTGTTTCATTTTGGATTTTGTATTCCTAATATCTACTATAGTGATTGGTACCCAGGAGGCATTTAGTAGATGCTTTTTGCATTTTTATAGTCAAATTGTTTTCTAAGGACCAGATAAATACAAGTAAAATAACCATTTCTAGATATATAGTAGAACAAATGAGATTTTAAATGAAATTATAAATATCTATTATGTCATCTTGATTTCCTTTTCAAATGTGTAATAAGTTGACATAATTGTCATTGGGCCATAGATTGAGACCTCCCCTCTCATTTTATAGATGACGGAACAGAGGCTGAGATATATTAAGAGATTTAATTTAAGGATCACACTGTTAGTGTCAGAAGCAAGTTTTGAGTTCAGGCCTTCTTGACTCCATGCCTAGCAGTCTATTCAGTTTCATCACTTAGCTACCTCCTTTTGAAGCTATTTCAAAGGCTTTTTGCTAGATTGGATAGAGGGTAAAGATTTTTTTTTTTCTGCAACAATTCTTAAAGACAGTCTGCTCAGTTATAGGGAGTTTATGATCCACCTTGGTGGAGAGAATACCTGTACCAACAAAATAAAACATTGACATGTTTGGACTGTAGAAGAGGAATAAAAGCTTTAACCTTGAGCTATGGATGTTACTGAATTTGGGAAGAAAGCTTACCCAAGATCCTCTATGTTAGGTGGGAGCTGTTTTCAGCATGACTCAGTACATCTGTTCATAGTTTCTTTATTTTCCAACGGTGAGATTGCTCCTTTTGTGGGTATAGATTGAAAACCATATTCACCATGTCTGTTTCCACTTCTGAACTGGGTGGAAGCCAGGAGAAAGTGATGGGGGATTTTTGTACCCTGCTGACCTATGGAAACCCAGCTTGGCTGCTTTTCAGCCCTAAGATTTGGTGTATCAGGAGGGTGCCTTTCAGGGAGAGCCAAGGAAAGCACAGACTTCATTGTAATGCCACTCATTCCCTACCCTCCTCTGGAGTTCTCCTATTCATTGCTCAAATGTGGGGGCCCCATGCTCAGAGAAAGACATCTGTTCAGATATCTTGGTGGGGAATCATTGTGGTAACATATTTATAACCATGTGGTTGGCTCAGACATGTCAGTCACGTAGCATGACATGATGCCAGCTCAGGAACTGTCTGGGACCATGAACTTTAGTGTAAAGAACAGTAGACCTAGGGGGAAAATTTACAGACAGTTTTTTTGGGTCCCTGCCCAGCCAGGATGACTCTCCCTCGATACTCAAGGGTCTCTTAAGGCTTCATAGAAAGAGAGAAAAGTGATCAGATCAAGAAGGTCACCTGTAAATGATGAAAGATTATGGGATCAGAATCCTGTCAAGGAGGTATAAGGTTGAAATTGGCATCAAGTTTTCTTGCTCTCCTTGAGGGACATACTTAACAAATGTGGAAATTCCCTTTCAGCTCAGCATTTGAATCTTCTTTCTTCTACTGAGATTTTATTTAAAAAAAGATGAAACAAAACAGGAAAAGCAAAAACACCACCAAAAAATCCTTATGGCAGCCCTCCCACTATTTCACACTCACCTTTGTTCTCTTCTGTCACTTTGATTTTAATTTTAATTTTCCTTATGGGCTTGTAGTGAAGAGGCCAGTGGGTTAGCGACTCAATGGTTTATTTCCATGGGCATAGAAGTAGCTGAAGACGTAATGTGATTTAGCAGATATAAGGCTGGTCATGAGTCAAGAAGGTCTAGATTCAAATCTTTTTTTTTTTCATATATGCTGATTAGTACTACTGGTTAGTAATGTAATTTCTTACACCCCAGCATCTCTCTTTAGACTCTTTAGTGACAGTGGTGTCGTCTTCTTTCTTAATGAGGAGAATTTCCACACCGAAGAAATCATAGGTCTATAAAGGTGCAGAATGAGTCATATTCTCAGACATGGCCAATGTGTTGATTTGTTTTGCTAAATTTATTTGTTGTGGAGGGGGAGAGAGTTATGTGAGAGTAAATTAGTGGGTAGTGAAGGAGACAGAAAAAAGGTGTTAATAAAGCATAAAAAATATACAGAAGAAAAGAGAAAGAAGTTCAGAAAGGGACATGGACAAACTAGGCAATTTGGTTATTGCCTTATTAAATTTTATAAATTCGATAAACTTAAAAAACAAAATTACATAATAATTCTTGAGTTCATACAATTCTTTTTTGTTCTTCTTAGTACATTGAAATGTACAAGTAAAAATTAAAAAATGACAAGTCTGGACCAAGAAAAAGCAATAATCCCTTTGTAACTCTTTCAATGTTTTTTTCTTGGTTCTCAGCCCTCAAGCAGTGACACAAGGTTACCTTAATATTCACCAGAAAGCCCTGGAACTAAATGGTCATTAGGAATAGTTGACTAGTTATTCAATTCCCTTGGCTTTTTGGGAAGAAAATTATTTCTCTGTCTTATTTACATAGTTTATCAGGGATAAATGCTTATTAATGAATTTTGGAATAATTATACTATGTGCTTCTAGATATTTAAATAACAAAGTCTTTTATTTAAATAATAAATCTAATTTCCTGGGACTTCCATTAAGAGCTATCATTAACACTGAGTAAACAGAGCTTTATCTTAGGTCACTAACAGTTATACTTTTCCCTCAAGATAGTCTACTTTCTCCTTACAGTGATCACTGGCACACTAACCAGTGTGGGCATGCCTTCTCTGGCTCATTGTCATGACATTCACTTTTAGGCCTGCCTCACTTCTAATTGGCCTAAGCTCCAATGTGGGTGAAGGCCAGACTATTCCCTTTGTTGATATGACTGCATCTCTGGTAAGACGTTTCTCTTTGCTTTGACCTTCCAATCCAACCGCTTTTGACTTAGTTAAAAAAGGAAAAAAACGTAGTTACAAATATGCCTTCCCCACAATCCCATGGAGTGTACAATCCCAAGACAGGATAAGTCTAGACAAAAGAAGTGGCAACCCCTTTAGTGTAAACTGGATAGTTTGATGAACATCAGAAAGGATCCCAGAGAAGAAATTTCCCTCACTCCATTAGTCTTCCTTAAACGATGCCTTAAATAAGGGGCTGTGCATTTTAAATAAGTTAAGATAGTTACCTGAGAAGTGTAACACATTAATTAGTAAGGTACCTCTGGAAGAACTATTAGCATATCTAATAAACCCATTGTCAAAGCATAGAAGAAGACTCTAAGGAAATAGTTCATAAATAAAGTAGTTTACTGGATGGAAGGTAGGCCATTTCAGAATATAAGCTGTATCCTTATATTTTTTGCCCTTTTTCTTAAAAGGATATATATATATATATATATATATATATATACAGAGAAAAAATTATATTTGCCTATATCCCATTTTGGAGACAGAGTAACCAAGGATACCAAAAGATTCTATGTGTGCTATAAGTTAGCTCATAGTTCACCAATTTGCCATTGCTTTCCTTGTCCTAATTCCTAGGGCAATCACTCACTTGCTGCTACTCTATAGGAATTGCCATTTTTGACACTAATTTTCCTTTATGACTTTTTCACTCAATGTTTCAGTGTCAATGTCATCTTTTATAATTGGTGAGTAATATCTAAATTGTAAGAAAAAGTACAACATTTTGGGGAGAATTGTTGATTATTTCCCATCAAGCCACTCCTAGGAGCTTATTCCATCTGCAGGGATGCTGGGAAGGCATGGAATGAGAAAGCATTGATGGACATGGCAGTGGTCATCTTATTTCTAATGGACTGAGGGCAGTAGCTTCAGGGCAATACTTGGAAGTCTGCAAATTCGGTTAAAGGTAGTAGGTTGACTAAAGTATGACAATTTCTGTTCATGACTCAAACAGACTAGAGCCAGAAGTTATTGGATTTGGGTAGCAGAAAAACTGGAAGGGTATTGGAGAGTGGGTTAAGAAGACTATAAGGACCTGTTTAGGAGAGAATCGACTTTAAAGCAAGAGAGTGCTAAATGAGAAAAGGGAAGTTCTGAGAGAAGTGGTTGAGGGCAAGGAGTATGCTAAGTCCTCCTTCTGGTCCTTTATGTCAGGGAATGTGAAAGAAGGAGGAACAAACACTTGGAGAACATGTGAAGACATGTATCTTTGGAAAGAAATAGGTTTCAATGAGCACAAGGTGAAAGGGACATAAGAGGAATAATCTTAAAATTAATAGGAGTTTGTGAATAACAGTGGAGAGATACTGGGGTGTAAATCCAGATTCTGAGGGAGTCTAAGGCTAATGGAAGAGCAGAAGAAGAGGGAGGACTCATAAAAATGAAAGCTGAGTTTGTGTGTGTGTGTGTGTATGTGTGTGTGTGTGTGTTTGTGTGTGTGTGATGTCAGCTATCTTTGTTGCTGATCCTTTCACAGATTTCTACTCTGATCTTAAATATCCAAGGCACAATTTTCTAGGCCAGTCAGTATAATGGAGATAGTCTGTCCCAAAGGGAAGGCTGACCATGGAAAAGGATTGTATTGGCCTTGGTAATCCAGAGGGTTGACACTCCAGAAACTGAATAAAGGAGTAGAAGAGGAAATGTATCCTCCTCCTCCCCATATATTGGTGTCTGGTCATATCTTTAGCTGCTTTGTGTTAATTCTATTTCTGCCTCTGGGAATCTGCCTCCCTTAGTTTGTAGTACCAAGCAACAGAACTTCATGGTACAGGTTATTTCAGCATAGATTATATATTATATACTAATTAGCCAGTGCTAATCTTCTGCTATATAGGAGATGATGGACGTTTAAGCCGAATCTGTGTTTCTAAAAATATAAATGTGTTCTATGAATCATCACCAACAAATTCTGGTCTTACATATCTTGGGGCCAATCCTAAAGGCTATCTTTAGAATATTGAGCCTTTATTCTATGCCCTACTCCTATCACTGTCTCCTTGTGCTGGAGAGACTTACATAGCTCAGTGAAACTATGAGCTATGCCATTGTAGATTTACACAAGATGGACTGATCATACTGAAGAGCTTCTGAAGAAGGAAGTAGCAAACCACTCTAGTATCTTTGCCCAAGAAAACCCTACAAACAATATCAAAATGCTCAAAGATATGGCATTAGAGTGGTCCATGGGGTCATGAGAAGTTAAAGATTACTGAATGACTGAACAACAACAAAATTCTTCCCCTAAAAAACGCAAAAAACAAAAAACACATAAAAGCCTCATAGTAACCCATATAATTCTGTATCCACTCTGGTTGAGTCCCACTTTATACAGAGTAGAGAGATCACTGTATATGATCATATACAGTGGTTTGGACTCCTCCTGGAAGGGGGAGGGGGAGAAAGGAAAGAACTTGGTACTTCCAGATAATATATCCATATTTCAATGAGTCCCACTCTCACCAACCAGAGAACCATATAGTCATTCAACCTTAATGCACTACTCAGAGACCTTTAGTCTCCTGAAAGGGAACTGTATCTGAGGCTGTTAAACAGGGAACTTACTTTCCCACTGATTCTGTACCATTTGAATAGCTTTTAGTAATACAATATATAGTTTAGCACCCTTGCTTCCTGATATTGTGGCTTTTCTTTTTTTCCCCCCTTTTTATTTGTAATATTTTTTCATGGTTACATGATTCATGATTATCTCCTCTCACCCCTGTTCTTTCCTCCTCCCTCCAGGAGCTGACAAGCAATTATACTGGGTTATACATGTATCATTGTTCAAAACCTATTTCCATGTTATTCATATTTGCAGTAGAGTGATCTTTTAACATCAAAACCCTAATCACATCCCCATCAAACTATGTGATTGATCAGGTGTTTTTCTTCTGCATTTCTGCTCCCACAGCTCTTCCTCTGGACGTGGATAGTGTTCTTTCTCTTAAGCTCCTCAGGATTGTCCTGGATCATTGCATTGCTACTAGTAGAGAAGTCCATTACATTTGATTGTGCCATAGTGTATCAGTATTGATGTACAATGTTCTCCTGGTTCTTCTCTTTTCACTCTACATCAATTCCTGGAGGTGTTTCCAGTTCACATGAAATTCCTCCAGTTCATTATTCCTTTCAGCACAATAATGTTCTATCATCATCAGATACCATAATTTATTCAGCCAGTAGCTTAGCATTAAGGGTAGGGACACATATGTACTTCCTTTCTATTTCCAAGAATCTATTTTTGCTCATGAACTTCCCTTCTCTCTATAGAAGGCCAGTATTATTGAATTTGTGCTTTCAGAGAGGCAAATACTAAGAAAGATCTCTCAACAATTCTCCAGAAGTTAGGGTAAAAGAATTCCTACTACTCAGGGCACCTGATTTCCCCCCTCTGACTGCCAAGTGTGTTGTTGAAGGTATTTTTTTTAAATCTCTGCCACTGTCTTTCTAGAGCTGGGTCCAGACACTTGATATTCTACAACTGTCCTGGCTACCACAGCCTCTTGGAATGAGAGGCTATCATCTCTGGGGTTCTGGTTGAGTGATTCACCATTCTATGGCTCCCATGTGGTTGAGATCTTCCATGACTTGCTCAAAGGCAGCCATTTTCACCTTCTTGCAGCTTATTTGGGGAAGATACTTTCCCATCCTTCCAAGGACCCTAATCTGATTCTAGCTGTTTTGAGAAAACAAGATGGCAAAAAGGATCTTTTCTTCTTTGAGGTCAAAACAAAATATGGGCCTTTCTACAATAATATGTCACATAACAGAAGGAGACATCAATTCATTTCCCATCAGTGAAACTCATCCTCTTAGAGGTAATAAGGGACATATCCATATCTTCTAAAGAAGGAACTTGCAAATGTCTTTAACAGCCTCATCTCTCTGTATGTTTATCAAGATGAACATAGAGTTCCCTTAATGAATATCCTACACTGGCCATTCATATTTTCTACAATCCAGAGTTTGGAGAAAAATTGTAGCTATATTCAGACTAACACCATATTTTGATGGTTTGGGAGGTAGACTGGAGAGAAGACTGGGAGTGCACTGCAGTGTAGGCTTTGGACAGCTAGAAGAGACCATGAAGGGACTGAGCTTAGAAAGAGAACACCAAAAAGAACAAAAGAATGGGGTGCTGGCAGGAAGGTAGTCTGGTGATGAGTTTCGACTAGTGCTGGCTCAAAATAGAACTGGTTTGTGACTGTTAACATAGAATTTATGGAGGATAAAGAAAGAATTCCCTGCCTTTCCCCTGGTCTTCTTAAGGTCTACCAATATTAAGCAATTTCACACTCCCTGTGGTAGGTGAGAGAGAGGGAAGGAAGGAGAAGAGGAAAGAGAGGGAGACAGAAAGAGAGAGAGAGAAAGAGAGAGAGACAAAATAGAGGGAAACATAAAAAGACTCTCCCCTCTGAGCCACATTTCCTCATGGAAACAAAGCTCCCATGAAGTAGGAAGGATCTTGTCACAGCAGTTAGAAGTGTGGCAGCCTGGTCAAATGAGTAAGTCTCTGAAAAAGATTGAAGGACCTTTGTGTAAGAGACCAAAAATGATATATAAAAAGATTTTCTGAGCTCTCTGGTCACTTCTTCTCCCTCTTGGCCCCTTAGAAAAATCAAAGGATATGGAACACCCTATACTGCTATGTTGGTGAAGGCATGGCATGGGTGCTGGATAAGCATGGAGGGGGCTGCTCCATTCCCCCTCTCCACTGCTCCTGAGGGCATTTTTGCATGCCCTGCCCCTCTGCCCAGATGCTTCCTCCTTCTTCTGTCTGGGGTAACGAGGGGAGTCACAGGCAGCTTGAAAGTACGGTTTGGGCACATGATCTCTAAAAAGGTTTGCCAACGCTGCATAGGTTCTTGAGCAAATGGAACTTTTGTGGCTGGGTTATGGGGAGATGATTTTGAAATCTGAAAAGAAATAAAGTACTACTTTTTCTTATAAGAATACGCTTCACTTTTACCTATGTTCATGAAAAGTAAAGCCTATTATGGACAGCAGCTTTTTCCTGAACTCATATCTGAGGTATATTCTAATGACTACAGAAAAGGTAATTTGTAGGTGTGTATGTGTAGTGTATGTGTGGGCAGACTCACATGAATTATTGCTTCTCTTCTCAAATTTGCTAAAAAAGCTGCATACAGATGCAGCTTTAGAAACAAGAATCTGGGAAACCAGTCTCTTTGCCATGATAAAAAACTGTCAGGAGATGGCATTAGAGGGCCGGTAAACAATTCTGAGAGGCACTGATTCAGGGAGTGGAGCTTGAACTAGCACATCCATCCTGGATGTGAGAGAGGCACACATCATCTTCCAGAAAACCGGCACCTTGCTCTGAAACCTTTGCTACACTTGAAGTGATCCACGAGATCTATTCAATAATCAGAGTTCAAGATTTAAGGACATTTCTTTGGTATGAAGTGCCTTGTGGCATGTGTTTTAGAACAGGTAAGCTTTTTAAAACTGAAATAAGAAAAGGAGGTCAGCTTCTCATAATGGAATAGCTGGAGTGGAAGGGTATACTTCATGCATCAGTGGTCATAGGGTCAGCGATTTAGAATTGGAAGTAACCTCATAGATGATTGGGCACAACCTTCTAGTGTCTGAGATGAGAAAATTTGGGTTCAGAGAGGTTGTGCCCTCTCATCATCATCATCATCATCATCATCATCAAGTACTTATTTATTTTCTAAATTTTAAAGCATTTATTAATTGCCTACTTTGTGCCATACAACAATACAACAATCTTTACTCTTGGCACAGGAGTTGGACACATTCATGTCAGATTCCTGATTTCATATTCCTCTGGGTCCAAAGCCAATGAAATTTCTCCTGTACACAGTGAATTCTTTTCTAGCTTCTTAATGGATCCAGCCTCATGGTTTCATTCAATATTCTCTTTAAAGAGAGACATAAAATGAGAAATGAGTATAGGACTGGAGCTATTAGACAAGTTGCCAAAACTACTTTCCCTGTAAGGTTCTGTGAATTGGGGTGTCCATGTAGGGCCAATGTGATTAATACATTTTTCATAAGGATCTATTTTTTGTATAAGAATCTATTTTTGAAGAAAATCAGATAGGAGGAAAAGCACACACCTCCTCTCTTCAAACAAAGTAGAGATGTGTCCCTAGCTGCCATAATCGTCCTGAGTGAGAGGCAGGGTCAGAGTATTAGATCCAAATTTACACTTCCCATATTGTTGGATGATGCCAAGAAACTGACATTTTTATGGGGACCATTTCAGATTTAAGTTCTATATCGATCAATCAACCCTTGCACTTACAGCTAGGAATCACTTGGGACATCCCGCTGTGGTCCAAACTTATTTCTCCCCTTTTCAACAATTCCTCTCTCTTTTAAATGCATACTGAATTTTCTGTAGGTGTTTTATTATTATGATTATTTTTGAAGATGGATTTGTAAGTGTAATCAAAATGGCTACTTGACTCACAGACTAGATTAAGCTCCTTAGAAACTGGGCTAAGAATTCACAGATCTTTCAAAGGGTCCATTCAAAGACAGATTTTCTTTTGCATTTGCCTTCTCTGACTCCCAGGGGTTTAAAACTCTTGTGGTTTTCTCCAGCAAGTACAGATTTTTAAATGTCTTTGAAACTTCATGTTGGGTGTACCCAGTCGGCCATTGTTTTTCAAGCCAGGCCTGATAGCTTTATTAGTAATTTTGTGGGGAGTGGGATGGGGAAGGGATGGAGCAAAATCATTGTCCCAGATACCTTGAATTTGACCCCATTATTAGAAAGTAAAGGCCCAAACTCAGACTAATGGCATGAGCTAGTTTCTTCCAGGAAGGGGAGGGACCCTTAATGTAGACATCAATAGAAGCCATGCAGAACTTATATACAAATGGAGATTCATAAAAACACAGAACAGAAAGGAATTTGGATTTTTTTAAATGTGAAAGGGAAAGAAAGGTCAGAAAAGGAGAGATGAAGAGAATAGTAGAGAGGAGAGGGAAAAGAGAATAGGGAGAAAGTTATGATGAGCATGTGGTAAGGGCTACCTCATCTGTAGGGAAAAGAAGATAAAAAATGGCTTTCTGCACAAATGGCTCTATGTTTAGGCAGCTGATGAGCATCTGGGATTGTAAACTCTGTCCCTTTGTGGGAGCCATGGGGTGGTGGGGAGATTAGAGAAATGAGATGGAAGCATCCAAATGACCACCGTCTTTTTTAGGTTAGACACTGGGAGTCAGTGCCAAAAGTTTTTGGAAGTTGCCTGAGATCGTCACTAGGACCTTTCTAGACTAAGTCCAACAATTCAGTCTGGCATGTTGAACAGCAGATGGAGACAGTTAAAGGGCAATTGCAGGTGTGAGGGTCCCAAGGTATTGAGTTATATGTGCACATTAAAAGGCAGTATATGGATGGCCTGAAGAGACTATTCCTCCTCTTTTCATGATAGGCATAAAAGTCACTTGTTTAAAAGAGCCAGGCTCTGATATCTATTTCTACATAGGGAATAGCATCTCTTTAATAGACCTTAGTGCATACGGCTGAGTTTCTGGCTGACTTCTAGCACTGCATTGAATTCTTAGCATAAAATGAAAGATGTGGTTTCTTTGGTTCTGCTTTTCTTCTCTGTGAAATGGGGAAGAGAGGAATCATGGAATAACAGACCATCCCAGAATCAGGAAGACCTGGGCACGTCCCACCTCTACCCAACTGACCTTGGCCAAATGACTTGACCTCTCAATGACACAAGGGACTCTCTAAGACTATAAGTATCAGAGAAAGTGCTGATGTGTATAGAGAGAATTCCCTACTCAACTAGAGAAAGGAGACTGGAAGTCAGGAGAGCAGTTAAGACTGGATAACAGATCTGAGAATCATTTGCATAGAGATGAGAATTGAACACATGGGACCTGAGGAAATCAAGTGAAATAGTTTACCAAGAAATGAGAGGAGCACCCATTTCAGAACCATGGGTAATACCCCTTTTTATCAGGTGTGATCTGGTTGAAGATCCAGCAAAGGAGACTGAAAAGCAGTCAGGTAGGAGAAGAATCAGGAAAAGAATGCCATGAAATCCCATGTAGAAAAGAATATCAAAGAGAAGAGAGGGATCTCTAATATCAAAGCCTGCAAAGAGGTCAAGAAGAGTGAAGACTGAGAAAAGGTCACTGCATTTGGTGTTTAAAAGATCATGGATAGCTAGAGAGAGCAGCTTGAGTTAATTCATAAAACCAGACTATAGAGCTTTAAAGAGAATGAGAGGAAAGGAAGTAGAGGCATCAGTGGTAGACAGCTTTTTCTAGAAGTTTAGCCACACTAGGGAGAATAGATGTAGGATGAAAGGTAAGAAGGATGGACCAAGTGAGCATTATGGACATGTGTAGGTAGTAACAACCAGTTGAAAGGAGAAAGATAGAAAATGAGTGAAAGAAAGAGGTTTAGAGAGGGGGCAATTTTCTGGAGAAGCCGGGGGTGAAGGAGGAGAAGTTGTGGAAGGAATCTGAGTGATGTGAGATGAGGAGTTCATGTCTCTTGTTCCCAGCTTCCTCATTTTTAAAGTAAGAACATTGGACTAAAATTTCTACTAGTTCAATCTTCATATGAAGAGATTTTATTAGATAACCCTTAAAACTCTTCTAAGTGTAAGTCTGAGTCTGATGATCTCCCCATCTAGTCTTTAAGCTCCTTGAGGTCAGGGATGTTAGCAGAATTCTTTTGTATCTTTCACAAATGTTAGCTTTTTACATACACAGTTGGTGATCAATGAGTTCTTTCTTATTGGAAACTCAGTTCCTTCTAACTACCATGAGAGCTGAGTTAGGGTCAAGAAGTAGCTCAGACTGAGAAAGTGTAAATCTGATTCTGTCATTACAATGACTAAAACAACTGCTCTAAATGTATCTCTTTTGGTTGTCTTAATGACTAAATTCCATTGACTACCTTGATTGGCTCTTTGGCAATTGGTTCACAGAGGATCAATCCAAGTGAGTATAAACATATGGCCCAAGCAAGTGGTGTTTGGCAAGCCCTACGCACACTAGGAGGTGAGCATTGAGCACATTGGAATAAAAAGAGTGAATTTAACCTCCAAATGTGTCCAAATTACTTCCAGGGAATAAATTACTTAAAGAACCTTGCTGGATTTTAAGACCATTCAGTAGAAATTCTGCTGCACAGTAGTATAGTTTAAAGTTGGAGGAGGGTGGGAGGGGAGGCTGTAGTTACAGATCCAAACCAGCTGGGTGACCTTGGGCAAGTGATTAAACTTTGTGCTTTTTAGTTTCTTCATTAAAAAAAAAAGAAACCCCAAACAAACAAAAAACCAAGGGGATAGGACTGGGCGATCTCTAAGTTCTCTTCTGTCTCCACTCTACAATTCTAGCATTAACTCAGTTTGTCTATTTTAGAACTTGCCTATTGCAACCATCATTTATCTTTATTTATTTCTTGAAATATTGCTGCCTGAACCTGCTGTCACCCTGCATGCAAGGGTGACAGAACCCTGGTTACTCGAGTTTTAGGACCAGGTGCAAAATCCCTCCTTCAGATTATCCTCCCAGAAGAAACTTGATAAATGTTGATTCATGTCATTAGTATTTGTTTTATTTCTCATCACCAACCTTGACTGCCAACAATCTCTTAATGCCAGATAGGTTTGTATATGTTTTCTTACATGTAGAACACAATGAAAGCCAATTCCCCAAACAAATACCTATGGACACCTATTGGAGAAGAAAATAGGGAGAAATATTATCTGTGTCACCATAACATCAGATCCTGTAGGACATCTATTTTCTAAGCAGCAAGAAGTTTTTCACAGGTGTTCACATTCAGTTCAATATCCCTAACCCCTCTCATTTTTAATGTCTTACAGGGTGGGAGAGGTTTTTTTCTCTTCTGTTAGATGATCCTGATTGGGCTGCTGAGTATAAGGAAAGCTGCACCTGGCATCAGTCATGGGACAGCAAAAAGAGCTCTAGATTTGGAGATGGAGGAATTCGGTTCAAATTCAAACTCTTCTATTGGCAAGTTGTGTGACCTTGAGTAAGTCAAATAACCTCTCTGAGTCTCATTTTTCTCATCTGGAAAATGAGGGTGTTTGACAAGATCACCTCAAAGGTTCATCCCAGCTTTAACTATTAATCTAGTTAGTTATTTGAAAATGTGACATTAGATGAAACAATGTTAAAGAAGGCTATGAGTTTCCAAGGGAACAATGTTATTTTGTTTGTTTTGTTTTGTTCTTCTTGGATTGGACTTTTGGTTTCATTGGTTTCCAGTGAGGTCCATATCTACTCTAATTTATGGACTTAAAAGAGTTGTTTACAGTCATTGAAAGGTTAAGGGAATTACTCCTCAAGGCCACAGAGGCAGTACATGACACAGGCAGGAAATGAACCTATTTCTTCTCCAAAGCCATTCTTTCCACTCCGTCTTTAGGAGACCTTTGGTGAGGGTAAGGATATAATGTGGTCGAGTGTTAAGAGCATTGCTTGGTTTCCTTATCTGTAAAATGGGGGGGGGTGGACTGGATTTTCTCTAAGGTCCCTGTGGATCCAAGTCTATGGTTCTATTGGGTCAGTTTGGTCTCTGCAACATAAATGTAGCACTGTTTTAAGTACAAATTCCCTCACTCTACAATATCAGTGATGGGAGGCTGGGGGCATGCTCCAGGCAGGCAGATTTTTTTTCATGAGAAGAGGCCATTTCTTTTTTATTGGTGTACTTTGCCAGAAGGTAATGTTTGCCTGGGAAAAATCCTTTGGCCAGTTTAAGTATCTATTTAAAACCAAAGCATTTTGTTCCCTGAAAAGGTTTTATGAAACCCCTGAATTGGTCACTAGGGCTTCTAATCCTCTAACCCTCTATGAAGCTCTTCATTGCTGAGTTCCATTAACTTCAACATGGAGAGTGATAAGCTATATTTAATGAATATCTTTTGTTTAAAAAAGAATGCATGAAACATTTCAAAATTAGAATGCAGAATTTCCCCACTGTACACGCATTCTCTTTAAGCAACTGCAGAACTTAATTTAGGGGTTTAAGGAATTGCCTTGGGATGGCAGAGAAAGTGCCCTAATTAATACATTTGATTCTGTTTTCAACTGTCTGACTTTAATAACTTGAAGGAGGAAGGGATTAGTGAAGGGGAAAGAACAAGTGGAGAGAGACTCCGGGCTATGATTAGGGTAAAAAGTCATAGGTAAATGGAAAGAGTGGTGTTCTCTGGGTTTAAAACCAAATGCTAAGGATTAAGAAATTGGGACTTGTAGCTCAGGAATGGCACTGTCAGTCCCCAAGAGCACTAGATTGAGGTTTGTACTAAAGAGTAAATATAAGTTCTTCCTTGTGCATCCTTCAGTTTATTAGCTGTGTGACTCTGGCCAAATAACTCAGGATTTGAAGGGTTACTTAAGCTGGATTTTGATTACACCCTTTTTTTTTCAGGGGGTTAAACCACCCCCATTGCATTTTCTCTTTCCCTCTTCAAACACTGGGACAAATGATTCAATTTCCAATTTCTCTGCCTGAAATTATTCATAAATCACCCTGCTTTCTTGCATTCCCTCACTTTTAGTACAGTAGAAGAGAAATAACTCTGGAATCAAATGACTGAAATTCAGATCCTACCTCTGATTCCACTTACCCATGGATATGTCATTTAAACTTGTAGGGCCTCACTTTCCTCAATTGTAAAATGAGGAGTCGGTCTGGATATCCATTGAAGTCCCTTCTACCTCTAGATCTATGTCCTCAATCCTTTCTCTATATGTATAAACAAGACAAAATGAGAAGGGGCTGACAGAAAAAACAAACCCTTTGATTTTATCCTAATTGAGTCACATCACACAGGCTTTCACTTTTCTGGACTTCAATTTGCAGTGGAGGAAAATTAGCTTCACGATACTAACCACTTTTTCAGGGTTGATCAACTCAGCTGGCCCTTTTGTGCCTGACCTGTCTCTTTTGCTAAAAAGATTTCATTCATTTTCCTAGTGCCGCCCACTAGATGGGTCAGTCAACAGTGACCATCTTTCAGCAGCACAAAGTACTGCTATATTGCTTTGTGGATGTCTCCATGAGGGAAAAAAAATTTGCAGCAATTTTTTTACAAAGGTGACAAAAGCTTAACTGAAAGAAGAAGGGAGATAAGCAAGTCATATTCTGGGGGAAATAGCAATATGATTTTATCCTAGAGAAGTCAAGGACACTGAAGAAGTGAAAATTACTTGAGGCTGATATTGATTGTTTTAAACTGGCAAATACAGCAATCATTTACTTGGAACCTATTACATATTAGGACTCCATTAATGTGCCTCTGATACCTCACGATGATGAACAGGTAACTTTGGACTGCAGAAGGCTATAATGGCAGAGTTGAAACTCATGAAGGTCCCAATAGTCTAGAAAGACTTCAAATGGGACCCTGGCCCTGGACTATAACTCTCTTGTCTAAAAGTCAGAGGCTCATGACAAGTTGACCACAGGAACTGTCTAGGCCTTTTTTTTTTTTAATTTTAAACATTATTTTATTTGGTCATTTCCAAACATTATTCACTGGAAACAAAGATCATTTTCTTTTCCTCCCCGCCCCCCCCCCCCCCACCACCTTTCCCTCTCCCATAGCCAACACACGATTCCACTGGTTATTCTTGACTCGAACCCATTTCCCTGTTGTTAGTATTTGCATTAGAGTGTTCCTTTAGAGTCTCTCCTCAGTCATATCCCCTCCACCCCTGTAGTCCAGCAGTTGCTTTTCATCAGTGTTTTTACTCCCACAGTTTATCCTCTGCTTGTGGATAGTATTTTTTAGATCCCTGCAGATTGTTCAGGATCACTGCATTGCCACTAATGGAGAAGTCCATTACGTTCGATTGTACCACAATGTATCAGTCTCTGTGTACAATGTTTTCCCGGTTCTGCTCCTCTCACTCTGCATCACTTCCTGGAGGTTGTTCCAGTCTCCATGGAATTCCTCTACTTAATTATTCCTTTGAGCACAATAGTATTCCATCACCAACATATACCACAATTTGTCCAGCCATTCCCCAATTGATGGGCATCCCCTCATTTTCCAGTTTTTGGCCACCACAAAGAGTGCAGCTATGAATATTCTTGTACAAGTCTTTTTCCTTATTATCTCTTTGGGGTACAAACCCAGCAGTGCTATGGCTGGATCAAAGGGCAGACAACCTTTTATCGCCCTTTGGGCATAGTTCCACATTGCCCTCCAGAATGGTTGGATCAGTTCACAACTCCACCAGCAATGAATTAGTGTCCCTACTTTGCCACATCCCCTCCAGCATTCATTACTTTCCTCTGCTGTCATGTTAGCCAATCTGCTAGGTGTGAGGTGATACCTCAGAGTTGTTTTGATTTGCATCTCTCTGATTATAAGAGATGTAGAGCACTTTTTCATGTGCTTATTAATAGTTTTGATTTCTTTGGCTGAGAACTGCCTGTTCATGTCCCTTGCCCATTTATCAATTGGAGAATGGCTTGTATTTTTGTACAATTGATTTAGTTCTTTGTAAATTTGAGTAATTTAGGCCTTTCTTTGAATGCCCAGAGTTTACCACAGTGCCTGGCATATAGTAAACACTTAATAAATGCTCAATGACTGAATGACAATGGAAAATTTCTTAGTCACAGAGACTCTCAAAGCTGACTAAGTGGAAGAGAGTTTGTGATCTTCATTGGTGGAGGGACTCCACCATTGGATCAGTGATTTGGTTATATCCACAAGTGAAGCAGTTGACTACCCTTCCTGTGTGACCCTCCTGCATGTTTCCCAAGAGGTTTCCAGAGGAGATTCACACAGCTGGGATCCTTGCTCATAGCATCTTGACATATTGAGGGCACCATCAGAAAAGATAGGACTCCATTGGATATCTGTCTTTAGCTTGTGTTACGTGATCAAACCATCTTTTATTCTGATAATACATTTCTCTGATGAGATAATTTACACCTTTTCTCTTGTATAATTCTTTAATTGACCAGCAAGCAGTATCCACTGACCTTTGGGTAATCCTTATCCCCTTATCAATTCTTCAGGGATCATTGTACTCTGAAATGCATGATCATAAGACAACATTGGAAAACTTATGTTGCTAAAAAGGTGTTGCCTAGAGATGGGAGGTCCTAGGTTCAAATCTGGCCTCAGACACTTCCTAGCTGTGTGACCCTGGGCAAGTCACTTAACCCCCATTGCCTAGCCCTTACCACTCTTCTGCCTTGGAGCCAGTACACAGTATTGACTCCAAGACAGAAGGTAAGGGTTTTTAAAAATAATAAAATAAAATAAAATAAAAAGGTGTTGCCACTCACATTGTCAAAATGATAGCTCCTTGTAGCATTTCAGTAAGTTCAAGGTCCTGTGCTAGGTCCTATGCAGCTACAAATCTACATGCTGTCATCTTATGATGTATGTTGGCATCCAAAGTTTTTTATCCCTCAACCCTTTCCTGCTGTTCTAGTCTTTGGTTACTTTACTCCTTTCCATGCATTCTATACTTTATCCATCTTCCTATTTCCATACCATTGCACCTACTACACCTCCCATCTCTATGTTTGTCCTGGATCTCCTCCACACCTAAAATGTTTTCCTTGTTCACTTATATTTCTTAGGACCCCTGGCTCCCTTCAATATTCAAATATAAATGTCCCCTTCCGAAGGGGATCTTCCTCATCACTGCAGTTGCTAGAGACTTCTTCAAGATTACCGATTACCTTCCACTTACTCTGTTATGTATCTTATCACTTAAGATGCATTTCTTTTAGAAATAGATGAAAGCATGGCATTCTCTAGTGTGTGGATGGGAAGCAAGTTTAGTTAAGTAACATGAAGGACAAATGAGAAACTTGGTGTTTGCTAGGTTGGCTGATTTGTAGGTAACAGTCCATATTTGTAACCATCAAAGAGGAAAGCAATGAGTATTTGCAGAGAGCATAAAATTTGAGTCATCCTGTGATTTGAACAACAAAAATAGATCAAAATAAAAAAAATTAAATTTGTGTCAATATGTAATCTGGAAAAAAATAAAAAATTTTTAAAAAGAAAAAACTTGATCTTCCCATGCCTCTCTTTTTAATGCTGAGAGAACTGAAGGTATGAACATGCCTGTTGATACCTTTGGACAAATTTACTCTTTCCCTAGTTTCTATAGAATCAGATCTGCATGTAGCAGTATAGTGAAAGCTTTTTTGCTCCTTCTAGGTGAGGAAGACCCAGAAAGCCCAGCCTTCTCTGTCTTGGACTTCTTTTTGAAGCCTCCACAGATTGACTCATGAAGGTTTTGCCATCAGTGGACTTAAGACTCATCTTACCACTGGTGGTCTTCTACTACCAAGGGTTATACTGACCTCACATTTGAAGTAGAAATGCTTTTCTTTCAGTTAGTCTTTTGATTCTAGCTCCACTCATAACTTCTAAATAGTGATCCCACACATTTAAATAATGTTTTCAAAGTGCTTTCCAATCTGTTATTTCATTATCTTCCCATAGCCTACCCTCTACCCCAGATTTAAATAACTTAGATATTATTTTCTCTTTTGATAGATTCAAGAACTGACAGGTAAAGATGCAAAAAGATACATGCTAAAATTCATGCAGAGAATAATTTTTGGAGTTGAGATTAGATGGTGACTTTCAGACAAGTGATATTTCCACTAGATCATTCTCTCCCATCCATTGATACCAGTGACATGGATCAGATTGCAGATATTATGTGTTTCACCAGGAGTTTGAAGACCTGGATTCCAGTCTTGGATCCACTCTAAGAAGAGAGAGGACATTTATTAAGTGCTTACTGTATATTAAGGAGTATGCTAAGTGCTGTGGATACAGATACAAAAACCAAGATCGTTGCTAGTCTCCTTGAGAAACTTGCATTCCAATCACTATTGGTTTGAGAAATGCAAACAACTCTCAGGTATCAATCACCTCACACTTATTAGATTGACTAATATGATAGAAGAGGAAAAAACGTGTTGGAAGGGATGTGGGAAAACAGGAACACTAATGCATTGTTGGTGGAATTCTGAACTGATCCAACCATTCTGTAGGGCAATTTGGAACTATGCCCAAATTGCTCTAAGACTGGGTATACCCTTTTATTAATACTACTACTAGGTCTATGCCTCAAAGGAAAAAAAAGAAGAAAAGAACTTCTATAAGTAGCTTTTTATTTATATTTATAACTTCATGCCATGCTTCTGGCATGAAATCTGACCATTCACTTGTCCTGGGCCCTGGGCTTCCCAGCTACCTCTCCCCTTCCCCTTTCTACCCAAAGGTCTGGGGAAAGTGACCAAATAGATTCCTAGGAGGTATAAACTCTTCTTTATCTATAGAAGCTATTTTTGTGGTGACAAAGAATTAGAAATTGAGGGGATGTCTATCAATTGGGGACTGGCAGAACAAATTGTGTCTGATTGATTTGGAATGCTATTTTGCTATAAGAAATGACAAGCAGAATGGTTTCAGAAAAAACTGGGAAGAATTATATGAACTGGTACAAAGTGAAGTGAGCAGATCCAGGAGATCATTGTACACATTAGCAGTGATATATGATGATCATGTGAATGACGTGGCTATGCTCATTAATAAAACGATATAAGATAATTCTGAAGGACTTATGGTGAAAAAATCCATTCATTTCCCCAGAAAGACTGACGGAATGTGAATGCTGATCAAAGCATACTTTTTAAACTTTGCATGACTGTACACGTATAATCTATATCATGCTTGCCTTCAAAGTTGACATTTGAAAATGATTAAAAATGAATGTTAAAATTTTTTTGCATGGATTTGAGAAAAAAATAAAATGAAACCATTAAAGAAAGAAACTTCCATTCTAATGAGGGAAGATAAGAGAAGTGGGGGAGTGGTGGCCAGGGAGGGGTGTCATGTCCACAAAGGTGACAAGGATGGTGAGTGGAGAAGGGTAACTGATGGAAGAGGTGCCTTCTAATTCTACAATTTAAATATTTAGATAGTAGCTTTCATAGAAGAAGGAAGTAGACATAATTTCAGTGAGGATATCCATGATTTTTTAAAGTTAATAACTTTAGGAAAGAGAGATGATAGAGTACTGTGAGAGAGAGACTTTGCAAAAGAAATAGCAATGCAAGAATTTGCAAAGAGGGTCTTGCCACATGCACAGAACTTTTATGGACTCTATTCTAGAGCCCGGGGAAGGGATAAAATGGAACGCAAGGAGACCATTGGGGAGCCCTTGTTCCTGTCTTTCAAGGGGAGCATAGAGGTTACTTCCTGTGGCTTGGTTTTGTCTGAGTCTAGGGGGAGTTTGCCTACCTGTCCCAGGGAAGCTGAAGGTAGCTGTGTTCCTGCTTTCTTGTTATCCTGAGCTCCAGTCAACCTTGTTTCCACATTTTCATCTACCTGAGTTCCTGTGAGATCCTGTGTCCTGAGTATTTCCTGACTGCTGAAAGAGAACTATCCATAAAGTGGGTCTGTGGGAAAGGCAGAGAGCCATCTTTGGCTCAGGCCTAGGAGGGTGAACTCACCAAGAGTTCAGTTATCATAATTTTGACAAACTATAAATTTGTCTACCATTACTTTGGAGGACCAGTGAGGCCAGAAAGCTAGTGTTGGGTTTATAGATAGAATAATGAAAGGCAGCCAGAAGATCTTTGAAGAAGGCCTCTTATGAGATCCATAGAAACGGGAAGGTGGAGTAGCCAGAGTTCAGAGCTAGGGTCTCCTTGGTTCCTGGTCCTCCCTTCCTCTTCTATGTGAATATTAATAAATTCATCTTGAATGTTTTTACCAATTTGTGAACCGGTCAGATAGCGTTTTGGCCTACAAGCGGCCTGTTGGGTCTACCCTCTGAGTGGTGTATCCAAACTTGATACATCATTTATATAACCTTTTCCATATATTTGACCCACCTCTTTCAGTACTAATTAACCTCCATGTTCTGGAGACAGAGATCAAAACATTCTGCAGATCCCCTGGCCTTGGGACCTATCATGAGGGAGGACAACACCTAGGAATGGTAGCATGCATTTGGTCACTGTTCTCAGTCCTATGGGGAGAAAGGGGAAGAGGAGAGGTAGCTGGATGGCCCAGGGCCCAGGACCCAGGACAAGTGACTGGTCAGATTTCATGCCAAGCCTTCTATTATGCTAAGGGTCCAGGTTTTTCTGAAATTGGCTCTTTTCCACCCTTCCTTCCACCTCTTTTCCTCCAGCTCTTCTCATCCTGTCTCTCCAAATGAGCTCCAGTGAAGCTGGGACTCTGGGGTTCAGTCTATTCAGGCCACTTTGACTAACCTCCATCCCTGTGCCTGCAGAGGCTTCCTACCACCTAATCACAGAGCCAGAGGGAACATTTACAGCCTGGGAACCAATTTACATTGATGGGAGGGGAGACTCTCCCCTCTTTCAATGATTTCTGCTACATTTGCTTTGATTATTAGTTTAATAACAAGGATTTTATGGCTCCCAGGTTAATTTGTCTTTTTATGTCCTTTCTGTCCATGTTCCCAAGCACTTGACTTTTAGTCTAGAGATGTTGCAAGTTAGTGGCTATTACTGGCATTAGTGGCTGATGGAGGGTGCATTTGATTTGGGGGCCAGCTCATTTGCTACATAAGGCTAAGAGAATGAATCTCTTTCTCATTCCCCTTACATTTGCAGCCAAGCCATTCTCATTCTGGCTATTATCTCAATTCTTTCACTAGTCTTCATCAGAAAACTGTATGCCAGGGGGCAGCTGGGTAGTTCAGTGAATTGAGAGCCAGGCCCAGAGATGGGAGATCCTGGGTTCAAATCTGACCTGAGACATTTCCTAGCTGTGTGACCCAGGGGAGGTCACTTGACCCCCATTGCCTAGCCCTCACCACTCTTCTGCCTTAGAACCAATACCCAGTATTGATTCCAAGGTAAGGGTTTATACAAAAAAAAGAAAAGAAAACTGTATGCCACACCTGAAACACCCTGAACTTTAATAAGACAGCTTTGGTTTTATTTTGTTAGATTTCAGTCCTGAACCTCCCGGTGTATCCTCGTCTCACACCATTCTTCTTTATTCTCCTTTATGTAGTGTCTTCCCCATTAAAAAACTAAGCTCCTGAGGCCAGAGATTGTCTAGAATGTTTGTGTTTGTATGCCCAGAATTTATGGGCTTAATAAATGCTCTATCAATCTCTCCTTCCTAAAGTTATTGATATTTTTACAAATAGTGGATATGAACTCATCAATGTAAAGTAATTTCTACACCCTTTTTCTATGAAGGCTACTATTTAAATAATTGAATCATAGTGTTAAAAGACACCTCTAAAGGTCATCTATTAATACCCACTTCCATATCCATCTCCCCATTGCCACTCATAGACTTTCTATTACAACTGTTTAGTAGTAACCTCTTCTGCTTTGAGGTTTAATATATCTACATTTATTAAGGTGACATTATCCTCCAACCCTCTCTAACATTCTCCTTCCTTTCTCAATGAGGTCAGTGCCTGGGCTTTTACTCTGTCTCTCCAACACTGCTTCAGAACTCATATTAGAGGACTTGGACGTATCCTGGCTCTGAATTATTCCTTCTATCTGTCTTCTTTGCTTCTTTTCACATGCCACCAAACAGCTCGGGGAAGTTATGGAACCATGCTATATTCAACACAAATTTATGTTTCCTAACTTCGACAGGCAAGACCCTCCTTCTAGCAACAGGATCTTTACTTCTTAATCAATTAACCCTACCCTGACTCCCCATATCAACTCTTCCAAAACATCCCAGTGAAGATATCTGGTGTAACTGAAAAAAACTGAGGTCATTCACCTAAAACTCCCCCTTTCTTTTTATTTCACATCTCTTTAAAGCCACCCCTGATATCTCTTCCTTAGAAGTTGTCTTTCACCCTTGTCAAGGCCCACCTCTCTTCATATATTCTTTATACAAAACTGTTTTTTTTTTTACGTTAAAATATCCAAGGTAACTCTCTCCCTTCCCTCCCCACATTAGAGAAGGCATCACTTAACAAAAAGATATCTCTCTATGTAAAACTGTCTTGGGCATTTCCATTTATCAGTTCTTTCTCTGGAGGTGAATATATTTAAGCCATTCTTCATATATCTTTAACCTTATCCTTTCCTGTCTTCTCCATCCATTTGTACCCCTTATATCCCATTATTTCTCTAATATCTGATCTCTGTCTAGTGGCTCCTTCCCTTTTATCTACAAACAAAACCAAGCCTAGGCCATCCTTAAGAAAATGCACAATAGATCAAACTATGTCCATCAGTTACCTAGTAGGTATTTTTCTTCTCTTCTTAGCTTAACTTCTTGAAAAAGCCATCAACAAGCAGCACTTCTACTTCTCTTTATACATTAAACCCATTCTGACTTCAGGCTCATTATACAAATAAAACTGTCCTCTTCAAAATTATCAGTGATCTCTAATTGTCAAATCTAATGATATTTTTTTCAATTCTTATCCCCCTCCCCACTTTTTTAAAAAAGATTTCTCCAGCATGTGATTCTGTTGATCATCTTATCCTGTTAAACATTTCCTCTTCTCTGGTTATTCATGACCCTAATCTCCATTCTTTTCTTACCAGCCTGTTTACTCTTTCTAAGCCTTTGCAGCTGACCTTCATCAATGTTATGCCTGTTAATTAAAAGTGGCTCCCAAATTTCTGTCCTAGATTTTCTTTTTACTCTGTACTTCCCTGCTTGGTGGTCTTACCAGTTCTAAGGGGTTTACTTTTCCCAAAGCAGATGATTCCTGAATCTATATATACAACTTCAATTCACCATATCCAAAATAGAATCCACTTTCTGTCACACACACTGGCTCTCTTCCCAATTTCCTTATTGTCAAAGGCACTAGGAGCCTTTTAGGCACTCAGGTTCACAGCTTTGGTACCATTCTTGACTATTAACTCTCACTCATGACTCATAGATAATCATTTTCAAAATCTAGTCCTTTCTTTTCCCCCAACATTTCTGGGTTCTCAAACAGCCACCATCTAGTTTAGATCTCTTACCTAGACTACTGTAGTAAGCTCCTAACCGATCTTCCTGTCTTAGATCTCTCCGTATACTAATCCATCCTCTGTTTTGCTGACAAGGTGACCATGCTGCTTCCCTGTTCTATAAATTCGAATGACTTTTCAACACCTTGAAGATCAAATAGAAAGGCCTCCACTGGACATTACAACTCTTTACATCATGTCCCCTTCTTTCTTGCCTTCTTACACATTATTCTTTTCCATGTACTCCATGATGCTGTCACATGAACAGATTTGTTTTTCTTCACATATGACACTATCTTTTTTCTCTTTGCCTTTTTACATTTTGTGCCCCAGGGATGGAATACTCTTCTTTTTACCTTTACTTTTTAGGATCCATGAATTCCATGGAAACACAATTCAGTTACATTCTATAAGATGCTTTTCTCGCTCTCCTTAGTTGCTACTTACTTGTCTGGCTCCTACCACCACTGCCTGATTTGGCCCCTAGAGGGATAGTGTCCAAAGGTTCTTGGGGTAACCCTCAAACTAGTTATCCTCCTAAATTCTAGCTCACAAGCCCATCAGTGTGCATTCTGTTGACAATCAACTGATGAACTCATTTCTTTAGGGAAGGCGTTTCCCCTAACCAGAGGTGTACTTTCTCATGAATATGGTCACCTTGTTGGCAATGCAGAAGATGAATTAGAAATGAAGAACAATGGCACACCTGACAGCTCTGGCATTCTAAAGCTACTACTATGTTCTTTCTTTCTCCAGAAGGTCCTTTGGCACAAGTTGCTCCACTGTTTGGTGAAGAGCTACCATTTTTGCTTAACATTAGTCACTGCCTGGACT
Organism: Monodelphis domestica; assembly: GCF_027887165.1. Taxonomy (NCBI): domain Eukaryota; kingdom Metazoa; phylum Chordata; class Mammalia; order Didelphimorphia; family Didelphidae; genus Monodelphis; species Monodelphis domestica. Next base: position 131,129,286 of record NC_077230.1, on the reverse strand, counting down.
TGGCTGGCACTTTAGTCTTCAGCTAAAGAGTTCTACAAAGCTTTTTTCAGCTTGAGTGCTACAAAGCTCTTTCAACTAAGGCAATGACCCTTAGGATCAAGGGAAGGTTCTTTCCTTTGACTCACCTCAGCTCTGAGGTTGTTTATAATCTCCAGGCAAGAAAATACTTGCCTGCCCTATTGACAAATTCTTCCTGACTCAAAGGCAACTTCCTTCCTGAGTTATTCCATGTAACATTTGGGCAATTAGTTTAAGTTTAGTTATTTTTACCTCCCCTACTTCACTGGGAATCCTATATAGCTAAGTAGCTAAAGACTAAGGTATACATGAAGTCTATGCCCTAGAGCCCTGTTGGTGAACCTATGGCATGTAGGCATGCTGGAGAAGGCTGCTCCCTTAGCCCTCTCCACATGAACCTGAGGACTATAAGGGTTAAAATAGGGCTTTTGACAAAATAAGAGAGCAATTTTTAATAATTTAAGTTTTAATGAGAATATAGTAGAGCTGTAAATTAATATTATCTCTTTAAGCCAGAGAAAAGAAAAGCAGCTTCTAGCAGCTTTTAACAATTAACAATTTAGTTTAATTCAAATAGAGATAGTAAAAGAATATAGTAAAATGAATATAGTAAAGAGGTAGAGAAAGAAAATTTCCTAATGTTTATACTAGTTATCCTATAACTACCTATAATTACTACCTAAAACTGCCTATATCTATCTATAACTTCCATTACTGAATGTCCAGCTGATCACCCTTCAGCTCAGCTCACCAGGCAGAATAAATATATATATACATATATATCTCCCAACCACCAACTAATCACCGACCCACACCACCAGCAACCAACTCCCAATAATCAACTCATGCCCAGCAGCCAACTCCTCTGTAAGTGCCAGCAACTGACAGACAGACCAACTGATACTGGCCCCTTTTATATTCTTTTTCTACCTTACTTCCTGTCTCTATGGTTCATCCTTTCTGTCACTATGAGCTGGCTAATCCCTACACATCTCTATGGTAAGAGGACCTCCAGGTCCACAGTTAAATTAAAAAAAGGAATAAAGATTTCCTTTTTTATAGGACATTTCTCCCATCACCTACCCCATATGCCCTGCAGCCCAGTGGGAACTCTTTCTCCCTCCCATGTCTGGGGTAAGGAAGGTAGGGCTCACATGTGACAGGAGGGTTGCGGTTTGGGCACTCTGTCTCTAAAAGGTTTGCCATCACTGTCCTGGAGGCACTCATTGTCTTACTGTCCTCTTCATATGCAAAAATGGTCTTCAAGTCTCCTACTTTTCTTAGGGTGGGCAATGCCTATTTTGCCTCTAAAGACTTTTCCTTTTACCTTTCCATGTCTCTTAGCCCCTGAAGATCTTTAGCATTTTTAAAAGTTTCCCTGAGATACCCCTTTATTCTTGTTTATTGTTTGTATACATTTTGTCTTCCATATTAGAATATAAGTTATTTGAGGGCAAGGTCCCAACTGTATTTTTAACCTTAACTTTTAGATCCGTATCTGGCATAAATATTTATTGAATACTTATTGAGTGAATGATTGATACTCCATGCCCAAACTAAGACCAAAGAAAACTGTTTATCCTTTTTATTAAAACAAACAAAGCCAAAACCCCAGTAAAAGATACTTTATAGGAGACCAAAATAGTCATTCAATTATATTTTGATTTATATTTAGAGTTCTTTTTATTATCTAGCCTGAGTCTTGATTGCTGCAATTTAAGCTTATTACCTTGAGTCCCATCTGTAGCACCAAAAAAGATGATGTTAATCATTTTTTCTTAAGGAATCCTGTTCTAAAGACTTCTGAATCTTCAGTAAGTTTATTACTAAAGCACGGTTCTTAACATGGGATTGGTAGGAAGATTTTAAGGGTTTGGTGAACTTGATGGAAAAAAAATCTTCCTTTTCAATAACCTTTGGTTTCTTTTATGATCCCATATATTTTATTTTCTGCATTTAAAACATGATTCTGAGAAGGGTCTATAGGCTTTATCAAAATGCCAAAGGGATCTATGATAAAGAAAAACGACTAGGCTTATACTAAGGGGCATTGGGCTGCAAGTTAATGCATTTAGATATTTTGGAGTACTTTAATCACCTTTCTCAACTTCATTTTCTTTATTTGTATGTAAAACCTGTGACTTTCTTCACCCATGGACCCCTAGAAAGCTACCGTGGGCCCCATGTTGGTAGTTTGTGGTTAAAATCTTTTAAAAATCGTGACTCAAAATTCCCTACTAATGGTTTTGCTTGTGAAGGTTTTTTTTTTTTTAAAGAAATAGAATAGTAATAAGATAATGACAGAATATTCACATCCTTAAGCCTGAAGCTGATTCTTCTGGAATCCTGGAGCCATGATGATGCGGTAGCCACTCTCTGGGAGGAAGGCTACAACATTTTCAACAAGTTCTTTGGACCCTCTCCTGAGCCTGCCTCTATCTAGGCTTCAGCTGAGGGCTCCTCACCACTGTCAATCACATATTGATTAAAGCTCAGCTCAGCTCACCATGCCCCATTGGTGGGGGCTTCCTGAGCTGCCCCTGAGTCCTAGATCTTGGATCTTGCCCTAGGATAATGTGAGCCTGTCAGGGTGCTGAGTGACCCAGGGCAGGAGATTAAATAAAAAGCTTCATTGGATCAGATTGCTTGTCTCCTGATAAGTGTCAAATGACCTGATGAAACCTCTCTATCTCCTGTCTTCTTCAGTCTCTTCAGCTTCCAGTGCCATCTCAGTTAACATGATTACCACCTGGAAACTAACAAAGGCCAGACTAGATCAGAGGATCTCAGCTCCTGCCCTTTCCCCCTTCCTATCGCCCAACAACAATGAGGATTAGGTTGAGATGAATGCTGGGAAGACTCAAAGCATCTCCATTCTGATCATTTTATCCTGTGGAGAAGTGAATGGAGGAGACTGCCGGGTTGGTAGGCTAGGCTGCTTCAGAACACATTATTCTATTTATTCCAATAGCAAGTAGAAAAAAAAGAGAAGCAACCACCACAAACTATTCACAGGCTTTTCTGTGGAAGCATGAGAAATTCATGTCAAGCTCCAGGATTGTGCTTTATTATTGTATCTAACAATTGGGCTATCTTGTGTGCCTCTGGAGTCCAGTGGAAAGAATATTTGTTCTCCCTCTCCCTGGCCCATCCCCCATCCCACTTCTCCAGGAACCTTGGCTACCTTGTAAACTGATGGGAATCTGGAAGAAAGCAAAAATAAGCTCAGAGGAGCCATTAGATTAAAACTGTCAGATTTTACTTTCTAGGAAAGGCCCTAAGGCTTTCATTCAAGGTTTATTGACTCTTAATTTACATACAATTATAGCAACTTTGATTATCTGATTTTTTAGCATTGAAGAAGGTTAGGAGCAACAAATTAAAAAGGCAAAGGACTTGACTGCAAAACAACAGCTGGGGGAAAGAGAAAAAACTACTTTGTTCTAACCCAATTTAATAAATAGTTGTAGTGGGCTCTGCAGCTTCAGAAGCTTTTAAAGAGATTGTGATTGACCATTTGTCAGGTAATGGCACTCAGGTAGGCAATGGATAATTTCCAAGATTCCTCCCATCTTTCAGATTCTGTATTGTACCTGATTGATTAAGAAATGTTTAAATCACTTTCATTTCAATACATTTTGAATTATTTAGCTTTTACTTAATGGGGAAATGTGGAACATTTGAGAGTTTAGATTTTGCCCAAGAAAGGTTAAAATGAGAAACATTTTAACACTTAAGGTGATGATGGACTTATTCGGTTTTCTGGAATGTTATCTAATATAGAATAATGGGAAGGTAAATGAGGATCCTAATCTCAGGATTTTGGACTCTTGGTATATACTTCTGGTATCATGGGCAGCTAGATGGCACAATGGATGGAGCTCTGGGCCTCGAATCCAGAAGACTCATCTTCCTGAGTTCAAATCTGGCCTTGGACTCTTCCTAGCTGTGTGACCCTAGACTAGCCACTTAACCTCTGTTTACTCAGTTCCTCATCTGTCAAATGAGGTGGAGAAGGAATGGCAAACCCCTCCGGTATCTTTGCCAAGAAAGGTCACAACTGAAATAACTGAGCAACAACATCAACAGCATCATCGAATCTTTTCAATAAGTTAAGTACTAAGGGTTTAAAGGGGCCTCAGAGCAAGTCTTGGCATCATAGATTTAGAGCTAAAAGGGGCTTCCAAGGTCATCTCTCTCCATTTTACAGATGGATCTAAGTCAGAGAAGTGAACGTGGTTTGATCAATTATAGAAGGTTTCTGAAGAATAATAGTCCATTAAATTAAATTTAAAATTAAAAAATTAAATTAAATTATTAATTAATTGAAATTAAAAATTAAATTAAAATTTTAAAAATTAAAAAAATTAAAGGCCTTGGTCCATAGTCCCCAAGGGGTCAGCTCTTAATGACTGAAGTCATTTTCCCCCAGACACAAGTTTCTTCTCTTAGGCCTCTAAAAAAAGTAAAAGAGCCACATGGGCATTTTCTAATACCTTTGTGATATATAAAAAAAAATGACCCCTTTGATGGTGGCTTAGGTTTAGAATTGGCACAGCATCCTGTATATTACCATGCTCACAGGATAAGAGTCAGGCTTACAAAATACCTTAGAATGCAGGGATTTAAGCTTAGGGATTCTCATGATGAATAGGGCTGCCTTTTCAGGGATATAGGGAATGCTGGAGTTGCTAGGTTCCATCTAATCCTGCCTTCAGTGGATATCTCTGGCCTGAGGAATCTCTCATATAAATCACTTTCACCACTTTTTAAAAAATCTTTACCTTTTGTCTTAGAGTCAACACTAAATATTGGTTCTAAGGCAGAAGAGCAAGTAAAGTCTAGGCAATTTGGAGTTAAGTGACTTGCCCAGGGTCACAAGGCTAGGAAGTGTCTGAGGTCAGATTTGAATCTAGGATCTCCCATCTCCAGGTCTGACTCTCTATCCACTGAAGGAGCTGCTCTTCACACTACCTTTTAATTCTTCAACAATCAGGCTAATAACCAAGGTCACAAAAGAAAGAAGAGCCAGAATTGAATTCTTGTCTTCTCAGTCCAAATCTAGCAGTCTTTCCGCTATATCTCCTAACTGAGATGAAACCATATTTGAAACCCTCTACCAGAAGCATGAATTGCCACTCCAGTAGTTCTTCATTCTATGAGCATCAGCTTGAGTTTCTGCTCAAAATGATCCAGGCTTTCCGTGCCACTTACATCATGTTTTATGTTTTATCGCTATTGTCCATCTCCTCTTGTTTCTTTCATCAAGAATCCAGGAGGATCCAGTTCACTTGAAAATGAAATCAGATCGAGAGAAGTAGGATAGACTGAAGTGGTCACATTTTAATCAAATCACTGCCTGATTCTCAGGGGTCTTGCTCCATGAATTGAAAAATTATCAGATTTTAAATAGAAAAAATTCTTCTATTTTTCATTTGTATATTTTTTCTCTATCCCCTTTCAATCTCCCAGTGTCATTACTCATGATCTCCCTTTCAAATATCTTTACTTCTTGAAGTTGGTTCTTCTGGGCTTTTTGGAATTTATCAGGGCTCTCTGGTGCTACTCAGCAATAGTTACACAATTCTGGAATCTTTCTCTTCTCTGAAAGGCTTATGAATATCATTTTCACTTCTGAATTTGTAAAGATCATGTATTATATTTTAAATCATTCTACCTTCCCATTTTAATAGTTTCTTTGTATATTCTTTCTCCATCAATATCCTTTAGCTGATTCAAAATTTGCCTCAAAACTCACTTATTCTAGAATGTCTTCCATGATTGTACCATCTGTTCTCCTTAGTTTTTTTTTATTTTCTATCCTATCCCCATCCCAAGTAGAATCATCTCTACCCTCTGACAAATTAGAATGATACCAGTACAACCCAGGAAACCAAGGCCCACAGATCCTAAATGAGTTGCCCAAATATAGGAACTTTGGAAGAAAGACTAATTGACCATGAATGGTATTGAATGGCCTGAATTGATAATCACCGGAGTGAATTTGGTGGTGAGAGCAGGGAAAGGGAACTGCTGAGCTGTCTGAGGTTCTCAGTGTTTCTAAAAGGAAAGTCCCCCAAAAGTGGAGGAGATAGTTGTGGGAGCAGGTAATGAAGAATGTATGAGTTGCCTGTCAACCCATAGACATTCAAGTGTCTGAGGGACTTAGGCTGATTGCCTGGAGATCTTATTCCTTTTCCCCTTCAGCTCAGTTGGCCTATTAGCTTCTTTGCCCCCCCCCCTTTAATCAATCCAATTCTTAATGTTTATTGATATGAACTAGAGATGAAAACTTCGAAGAGGAGGAAGGTATGTGTGTTTTGCCTGGTAGACCTCTAAGGATGGTCCAATCCTTGGAAATGCTGTATTCAATTTTTATTATTTAACAGCATCATTTTCCAAAATGACTTGTTTACTGGACATTTTTGAATTTCAAACATATTGGCAGAATATCCATAACTACCAGTTCTGAGGGGACAGGGAAGGCAGGACAAAGAGGGCAGGGAAATCTTGGAGCAAAATGGAGAAACTTGAGATAATTTTAATATTGAAAATTGCTATGCATGGAGGCATCATTTCATATTTTATATATAACAAATTGCTTTTCAAACTTTATAGCACCACACAAATGTGAGTTATTATTCATCTCATCTTTTTCAATGGCATTCAGATAGGAACAGTCTTGGGGAAAAATCACTGACTATTACTTGTTTTATGTAATGTCTTCAGACGATTGCAAAGCTGGATAAAATAACTGCTTTTTGTAATTGAATAAAAAATATTGGGATGTAAATCATATTTTGTTGGCTCACTGAAATCACCTTTGACACAACTCATGTAGCAGGACGATGGGACTGTCTTGTGCTTCATCCTATGCCTTTGTGATTTTGACTTTTACTTTGTCTCTACATTTTAAAAGTGTATTTTAAGTATAGCTTGGAAAGTATGAGTATTTGCAGTAGAGATACATTCTTGAATTTTTATAGATCAATGGAACAGTATGTCCAAGCAATTACAGGCAAAAATTCTTTTTGTTTAAAGTTTATTTTTCTCATCATGCAAAACACACTTCCATATTGGTCATTGTTGTAAGAACAAAGTCATACATGACCAAAACCTCAAAATAAAGCCATAAATACACTAATATGAAAGATAGCATGCTTTGATCCACACCCATCCAACTCCAACAGTTCTTTCTCTGAAGCTGGATAGCATTCCCCATTATAGAACTTTCAGGATTGTCCCAGATCATTGCATTACTGAGGTTAGCCACATTTTCACAGATAATCATCATCCAACATTGCTGTTACTGCCTGGTTCTGCTTATTTCACTCTGCATCAACTCCCTCAGATCTTTCCAACTTTTTCTGAAATCATCGTGCTTATCATTTCTTATAGCTCAATATTATTCCATCACCAATATGTATCACAATTTGTTTAGCCATTCTCCAATTGATGGACATTCCCTTAATTTCCAATCTTTGATGGGCAATAGTTGTGATTGTGATAATGGCCCACTTGTAGTATAATATAGTCCTTGAAATTTTCAGGATATTTTAAGGTCTATATTTAAAGTGCAAGGACTTGTCATCCATTGTTTAATAATAGGCAGTGGACTTCTGATTTAATTTTGGACACCAGGTCACATTTTGCTAGGCATTTGGTAAGTGCTAAATTTATGCAGTGGACAGAGTATTTTCTGCTGTGAGGCAGGAAGACTCCTCTTCCTAAATTCAAATCTGACCTCTAGAACCCTAGGCAAGTCACTTAACTGTTTTCCTTAGTTTCTTCATCTGTGAAATGGGGATAATGACAGCACTTACCTCAAAGGGTTGTTGTGAGAATCAAAAGAGCTAATATATGTAAAATGCTTTGCATCCTCCAATTAGTATTTATGCTAGTTGAGGGCAGAGATGCACATTTCTGTAATTTGATCACCAAAGCATATGGTAGAACCTAATCAACCAGGCACTTAATATATGAATATTAATTACTCATTCCCTTGAAGAGAATTGAACTGAGATTCTCCCTGAGAAGGGCTTTATTTATTTGTAAATATAGGTTTAGAGGAAATTATCTTCATTTAGTGTATGAAGGCTGTTTCTTGAGTTACTGAGAATGACTGTCCTTTACACTGATGATTGTAATCTTTGTTATTTTGGTTCAAAAGGTGCCCATGGCAGAAGAGCCTCCAAAGCATAGGCCAGTGTTTTAATCTAAGAAAGTTAAACATTTGCAAATTTCTGGTTTCATTCAATTCACAAGTCACTGGATCAGAAGACACAGATCTATAGCAAACCCGGCTCAATTAGTTCTGGTGCTTGCCTCATGGATCTGCTTGTTATCTTTTAATAATATAATCAATGTTATTAGCCTGGTACAGAATCAAAGAATTCTAGAAACGACAAGCATCTCAAGAGGTCATCTGGTCTAGCCATGATGAAGTCTACTTCTCCAAGTGTCTGGGCACGCCACATGAAAGATATTGCAGACCTTCTGTCCCTTGCTTAGTTAAGACTGAGAAATTGATTTTCATTCTAAATTGAGAAATCTTTTGCTCATCCTCCTCTCTCTAATTTCGGTCATCAATGATAATGCCAAAATGTGGAATCAGAAAGTTTTCTCCTGCTATCCTGCCCTTCCCCATACTTTCAAGGTGTTTAGACTTCCTTTCCCATCACTTCTTCTCCACCCCCTCCCACAAAGCTATCTCAAATCTTCCAAGCTATAAATGACTGATAATTGTACAAATTGCTTTCTCCATTAGGCATATTTGCATTTCAAGCAGAATCAAAAGCTTAAAGTGAAGGGATATTAAGCTATAACATTAAAATATCAGTGGGATGTGGGAAGGATACAAGGTAGGGAAGATTCATCAGGGAATTAAATCTTGTCTTTAGAACCACCCTGTATAGATGCTTCCATAACCATACAACTTATTCTGCAACTTACAGTTTAATAAAATTGCCTTGGGGTCAGGGGGAGAATCAGAAATTAAGTGAATTGTCCAGGGTGATTGAGCCAGCATGTGTCAACATGGCCATGGTCTGATTCTGAAGAGAGTTTTATTATCCACTGCTCAATACATCATATTTAAAAAATGAATTAGCTAATTTGTTGGTTATATTAAAATTCTTAGATATCTCCCACCCTCTTCAAACTAGTGAAGACATCACTCAACAAAAAGATACGTGTATATATAAAATTGTTTTGCTTGTTTCTGTTTACTAGTACTTTCTCTGATCTAGAGGTGGCTGTACACAAGCCAGTCTTCCAAAAATATTTCTGTTGCTGTATGTAATGTTTTCTTAGTTTTGCTCATTTCACTCTTCATAATTTCATGTAGGTTTTTCCATATTTTTCTAAAATAAGCCAGTTTGCCATTTCTTACAGCACAGTAGAGTTCCATCAAAATCATATTCCACAATTTGTTTAGCCATTCTCCAATTGAGGGGAAACCCCTCAACTTCAGCTTCTTGTCACCACAAAGACAGCTGTTATAAATATTTTAGTATATATAAGTTCTCCTTTTTCCCTGATCAAATTTTATTGAGCATGAAAAATACTAATTACAAGCAACACCTACACATGCTATTGTATGCAATATCTGGGATTTTTCACTAATGTTCAATATGTGGGCATATTATGTATATTATATATATATATATTATGTAGCAAAGGAAGGAAAGCATCTCTAATTTGTGGATTTTTAACTTGGAAGTCTGTGGTTAAATTTCAGGGGGTCTGAGAACTTAAGTGGGGAAAATGTTTTCACTCATCTCTAACAGAAATTTAATTACTTCTTTAGTTACTTGAAAACATTGTGAAGCATACCTAGGATTTACTAGCCTGTCAAAGGGGTCTATGATACCCCAAAGGTTAAGAACCCTAATCTTAATAGGATGGTGATACTCCAAAATGGAACAATGCCCTCAGCTGCCTCAGTGGGGTTGTATCCCTGCACTGTGCCTCTACACATTAATGGCAATTCTGCCCTTAAGAACCTGAGAATCAATCTCCATTCTATCCTTTCAAGCTTTCCACAAGCTTTATTCAAGTTCTCTCCCCCAGTGATCAGCACAGTGTTTTGTACATAGTAGGTGCTTAATATGTGGTTTCTGAATTGCATTGGAGGAAAAGTCTTCTTTTATAGAAAAATAAATTGTCTGTCTTGTAAAATTTGCAGCAGCCATATCTCTAATGATACAAAGGAATGTTATTTAGCTAGCAGCACAAACCGAGAGCTAGTGCCACAATTGCACTGTATGCTTCTTTTAAATGGAAGACAGTACACAATGGAGTGAAAGATTTGTGTGGATTTTTTCCTCTGCCTTTTCTTTGATCTGAGATCAATAGCATTCCCCTTTGAAGAGGTTACTTCCCCCAAGGATGAGAGCAGCCCCAGGTGGCTTTCAGAATAGTCATGTGATCATTTATCATTCTTTCTTATTTTGCCAACTCCAAGCTAGAGATTCTGAAACTTGTTGGGTTGATTTATGGATGCAAATTAGGAAAGGTGCATTTTTAATATTTAAGTGAGATTACAGGTAGTGCTATTTTCGCTGTGAGATCTCTTAGAAGCCTTTCAAAACTTTTTAAGGCAGCTTGCATGGAAGTCATTAAATGACCGACCACCTCATTGGTCAGCTCAGACTGTGGACCATTTACAAATGAACAGGGAAGACAAAACAGAAAATCTTAAACTGCTGAAGACTGGAGGAAGAGGGAAAAAGAACCACTTCTGTGATTGTTACAGGGAACATAATGTGTAAATGATTGCCTCTACATCCCTTACACACACTTTTATGTGAGAATAAAGGAAAAATCAATGAAATACTTCTTGCTATTGTAGGAACATGATGCACTCACTCTACCTGACTTTGCCATTGGAAAAGTTTCAGTCAAGTTTCATTTTTCTCAACTTTTCCTTTTAGTTTAGTATTTTGTTATTTTAGAAATGTGCTGTGTTTTCCTTTTAAAATTTAAGTTTCTCCTTTGTATCTTCACAGTGAAAAGTATTTTAGAAAATGTATGTGTTCATAATAAAGATTGCCAAGAAGTTTTGCATTTGTAACTGTGGCACTTAGTACTGTTTTAAACATTGTAGGTGCCTAATGAAAGATTAACTGAAAGATTGCAAAGTAAGGTAAATTTGGAGGCATTTTCATCTTACTATTGTATCAGATGATTGCTTGAGATTCTCTGTCTCTCTGTCTCTCTCTGATTGCTTCTGTCTCTCTGTCTCTATCTCTGACTCTCTGTCTCTCTGTTTCTCTTCTCTCCTTTTCTCCCTCGATCCCTCCATTGGCTTTTAACAGAGCAAAAAACAACTTTTTTCTTATAAAGGAGTTAAGACCTGCAGCTAAAATTAGGTTTGATTGTTTATAAAATTCTGATGGAGAGACACGTCCAAAGGTTTGAATTGAATCTATGTCCCAATTTAAAAAAAAAAAAAAGGTTAGAAGGTGAATTCTTTAATCTATAGTCTAGGGAGTTTGATATCAATTCTTAGAAAAATACTAAGATGGATTGTTAAAAGATTGGTTTGTGAATTCTTAGGAAGAACAATGCCAGGCCTAGAGTCTGGAGGTCCTGGGTTCAAATGTGACCTTAGAGACTTCCTGGCTGTGTGACCCTGGGCAAGTCACTTAATCCCCATTGCCCAGCCTTTACCACTCTTTTGCCATGGAACCAATACATAGTATTGATTCTAAGATAGAAGGTAATGGTTTTAAAAAAAAGAGCAATGGCAAGCATTCTAAGTCAATGAAAACTCATTAAGACTAAGGGCTGACACACTAATTTCATCTTTATGATGAAGATACTGGAATGGTAGAGAGAGGATATTCTACAGTCTACCTGCAGGTCAGCAAGACATTTTTCAGCATGCTGAATTTTTTACTGTCTTTGTGGAAAATAAAGAGAGATGTATGCTGGATGATTAGGCAAAGGTGTTTTTTATTGGCTGCTCAGATGGGCCCAAAGATTATTGAAAATGCAGCAACATCATCATGGAAGGAACTGTCTAATGGAATATGCTAGACAGCTGTGCTTCATTTCACAGGACCATAGAGCCAGACCTAGAAGTGTCCTTAGAGGTCATCTTGTTCAAATTCTTGATTTGATAGATGAGGAAACTGAGGCCCAATAAGAGGAAGAGACTTGTCCCAAAGCAGTTCTGATCTATCAAATAAACTGGAAACCTTTTGAGGGCAGGAACTTGGTCTCCTCTTTCTTATAAATCCTTGTTACCTAAATAACCAGCACAAAGAAGGCACTTTATGAATATCAAATCAATAAGTATTTATTCACTAACATTAAGAGGAAACGGCTCTGGCTTTTCATTCCCACCAGCTTATATAATTATCACAATAGTATATGGGTACTGAATGTCTTCACATGTTCTTTTCTCTCCTTGATTGCTATTAAAAATAAGGCATATTTTACAAAACATGTTTGCATAATTTTTTCTAAAGTCAGTTGTAATTATAGATTTGTCTTCAACATAAAACTACAATTCCTATTTTAAAAAATAAGGTCATTCCCATTGATAAATATAGAGCAAAACTGTTTTAGTACCCACTGTGAGCTGAGGGACAAGATCTTCAATTAATTTCCTGGTCAGATTTCAGAACTGTTGGTTTCTTGAAGCATCCACATTCTGAACCCAAACCACCCTGCCAGAGGAGAGTTTTCCTCTGTGGGACTTCCTTCAGAAGCATTTTCTCCTTCTAAAAAGCTCTTTCTAAGCAGAACTAATCATTCCATGTTTCAAGTCCCCATCCTGAGATCTTTAGTACTGGAGTCCTAAGTCTAAAGTCTTTAGTACTGAAGTAGAGTCTTTTTTGGGGAAGTTTTATTTAGTTAATTTAGAATATTTTTCCTTGGTTACAAGAGTCATGTTTTTTTCCCTCCCCTAACCTTGCTCCCTCCCATAGCCAACAAGCAATTTCCCTGGGTTTTACATGTGTCTTTGATCAAAACCTATTTCCATATTGTTGATATTTGCATTAGGGTGATCATTTAGAGTCTATATCCCCAATCATATCCCCATCAACCCATGTTATCAAGCAGTTGTTTTTTTTTCCTGTGTTTCTGCTCCCACAGTTCTTTCTCTGAATGTGTATAGAGTTTTTCCTCATAAATCCCTCTGAATTGTTCTGTATCATTGCATTTCTGCTAGTAGAGAAGTCCATTACATTCGATTGTGCCACAGTGTATCAGTCCCTGTGTACAATGTTCTCCTGGTTCTGCTCCTCTCACTCTGCATCAATTCCTGGAGGTCATTCCAGTTCACATGGAATTCCTACAGTTCATTATTCCTTTGAGCACAATAGCATTCCATCACCAACACATACTACAATTTGTTCAACCGTTCCCCAATTGAAAGGCATCCCCTCATCTTCCAATTTTTTGCCACCACAAACAGCTTAGCTATGAATATTCTTTTACAAGTCTTTTTACTTATTATCTCTTTGGGGTATAAACCCAGCAGTGCTATGGCTGGATCAAAGGGCAGACAGACTTATAGCACCCTTTGGGCATAGTTCCAAATTGCCCTCCAGAATGGATGGATCAATTCCCAACTCCACCAGTAATGCATTCACATCTGAATTTTGCCATATCCCCTCCAACATTCATTACTTTCCTTTGTTGTCATGTTAGCAAATCTGCTAGGTGTAAGATGGTACCTCAGATTTGTTTTGATTTGCATCTTTCTGATTATAAGAGATTTAGAACACTTTTTCATGTGCTTATTAGTAGTTTTGATTTCTTTATCTGAAAATTGCCTATTCATGTCCCTTGTCCATTTATCAATTAAGGAATAGCTTGATTTTTTTGGTACAATTGATTTAGCTCTTTATAAGTTTGAGTAATTAGACCTTTGTCAAAGGTTTTTGTTATGAAGATTTTTTCCCAATTTGTTGCTTCACTTATTTTTGTTACATTGCTTTTGTTTGTACAAAACCTTTTTAAATTTAATGTAATCAAAATAATTTATTTTACATTTTGTGACTTTTTATAGGTCTTGCTTGATCTTAAAATCTTACCTTTCCCAAAGATCTGGCATGTATACTATTTTGCGTTCACCTTATTTACTTATAGTAATTTCCTTGTTTATATTCAAGTCATTCACCCATTCTGAATTTATCTTGGTGTAGGGTGTGAGATGTTGATCCAAACCCAATCTCTCCCATATTGTTTTCCAATTTTCCCAGCAGTTTTTGTCAAATAGTGGATTTTTGTCGACAAAGCTGTGATCTTTGGATTTATCATAGACAGTCTTGCTGAGGCAACTTACCCCAAGTCTATTCCACTGATCCTCCTTTCTGTCTCTTAGCCAGTACCATATTGTTTTGATGACCACTGCTTTATAGTATAGTTTGAGATCAGGTATGACTAGGTCACCTTCCTTCATTTTTTTTTTCATTATTTCCCTAGATATCCTTGATCTTTTGTTCTTCCAAATGAACTTTGTTATGTTTTTTTCTAATTCAATAAAAAAAGTTTCTTGGTAGTTTGATGGGTACGGCACTAAAAAAGTAAGTAAGTTTGGGTAGGTTTGTCATTTTTATTATGTTAGCTTGTCCTACCCATGAGCAATTAATGTTTTTCCAATTATTTAGATCTAGTTTCAATTGTGTGGAAAGTGTTCTGTAGCTGTGTTCATATAGTTCCTGTGTTTGTCTCGGCAGATAGATTCCTAAGTATTTTATATTGTCTGGGGTGATTTTAAATTGAATTTCTCTTTCTAATTTTTGCTGCTGAGATGTGTTGGAGATATAAAGAAATGCTTATAACTTATGTGGGTTTATTTTTTATCCTGCAACTTTGCTAAAATTGTTGATTATTTCCACTAGCTTTTTAGTTGATTCTCTAGGATTCTTTAGGTAGACCATCATATCATCTGCAAAGAGTGATAGCTTGGTCTCCTTATTGCCAATTTTAATAACTTCAATTGCTTTTTCTTCTCTAATTGCTATAGTGAGTGTTTCTAGTACAATGTTAAATAATAGAGGTGATAATGGGCATCCTTGTTTCACTCCTGCTCACTTTGAGAAGGCTTTTAGTTTATCCCCATTGCAGATGATGTTTGTTGATCGGTTTAGATAAATACTGTTTATTATTTTTAGGAAAGGCTCTTCTATTCCTATACTTCCTAGTATTTTCAATAGGAAGGAATGTTGTATTTTGTCAAAGGCTTTTTTATGTCTATTGAGATAATCATGTGATTTTTTGCTAGTTTGCTTGTTGGTATGGTCATTTATGTGGATGGTTTCCCTAATATTGAGCCATTCTTGATTCCTGGTATAAATCCCACCTGATCATAATGAATAACCCTTGTGATCACTTGCTCGAGTCTTTTTGCTAGTATTCTATTTAAGATTTTTCCATCTATGTTTATTAAGGAGACTAGTCTATAGTTTTCTTTCTCTGTTTTTGTTCTGCCTGGCTTTGGAATCAGTATCATATTTGTGTCATTAAAGGAATTTGGTAGAACTCCCTCTTTGCTTATTATGTCAAATAGTTTGTATAATATTAGGATTAGTTGTTCTTTGAATGTTTGTTAGAATTCACTTGTGAATATATCAGCCCCTGGGGATTTTTTCTTAGGGAGGTCTTTGATGGCTTGTTCAGTTTCTTTTTCTGATATGGGGTTGTTTGGGTAGTCTATTTCTTCCTCTGTTAGTCTAGGCAATTTATAATTTTATAAATATTCATCCATATCACGTAGATTGCCATATTTGTTGTCATATAATTGGGCAAAATAGTTTTTAATGATTGCTTTAATTTCCTCTTCATTAGAGGTGAGGCCTCACTTTTCATCTTTGATACTGTTAATTTGGTTTTCTTCTTTCCTTTTTTTATTAGATTGACCAGTACGTTGTCTATTTTATTTGTTTTTTTTCAAAATACCAGCTTCTAGTCTTATTTATTAATTCAATGTTTCTTTGATTTTTGATTTTATTAATTTCTCCTTTAATTTTTAGGATCTCTAACTCAGTTTTCATCAGGAGATTTTTAATTTGTTCACTTTCAAATTTTTTGATTTGTATGACCAATTCTTTGACCTCTATCCTCCCTAAATTTCTTAATATATGAACTCAAGGATATAAATTTCCCCCTGAGGTCTGCTTTGGCTACATCCCATATATTTTGAAAGGATGTCTTGTCATTGTAATTTTCTTCAATGAAATTATTAATTGTTTCTATGATTTGTTCTTTAACTGATTTTGGTGAATCATATTATTTAATTTCCAATTAATTTTTGATTTGGCTCTCCATGTACTTTTACTAATTTTTATTTTTATTGCATTATGATCTGAAAAGTTTGCATTTATTATTTCTACTTTTTTATACTTGTTTGCCCTATTTTTATGCCCTTGAACATGGTCAATCTTTGTGAATGTATCATGTGCTGCTGAAAAGAAGGTGTATTCCTTTTTGTCCTTATTTATTTTCCTCCATATATCTATTAACTCTATTTTATAAGATTTCATTCACATCTCTTACCTCTTATTTATTTTTTGGTTTGATTTATCTAGATTTGATAGAGGAAATTTCAGGTCTCCCACTAGTATATTTTTACTATCTATTTCCTCCTTCAAATCCACTAATTTCTCCTTTAGAAATGTTGATGCTACACCATTTGGTATATACATGTTAAGTACTGATATTTCCTCATTGTCTATACTGCCTTTGATCAGGATGTAATTACCTTCCCTATATCTTTTAATCAGATCTATTTTTACTTTGGCTTTGTCAGATATCATGATTGCAAATCCTGCCTTCTTTTTCTCAGTTGAGCCCCAATAGATTTTGCTCAAACATTTAATTCTAACCTTGTGAGTGTCTACCCACCTCACATGTGTTTCTTGTAGACAGCATATGGTAGGATTTTGGTTTCTAATCCCTTCTGCTATTTGCTTTTGTTTTCTGGGTGAATTCATCCCATTCACATTCAAAGTTATGATTACCATTTGTGTATTCCCAAACATTTTGATATCTTCTCGTTATGCCCTTTCTTCTTTCACTATATCCTTTTAAACCAGTGGTTTGCTTTTAATCAATCACATTAATCCCCACACTTATTATGCTTCCCTTTCTGCCACCTCCCTTTTTTCTCCCTTCTTCTTAAATTTTTTAGGGTCTGTTAAGTTCTCTCTCCCTTCTCTTTCCCTTTCTTTTTATACTCCATGCCCCCCCTTTGTTTTCTCTTCTCACTTTCCCTGTAGTGTAAGATAGAATTAGACACCCCAATAGATCTAGATGCTCTTCCTCTCAGAACTGATTCCACTGAAGGTAAGGTTTAAATATTACTTATTAGCACTCTCTTCCTCTCCTTCTTATAATAGTATTCTTCCCCTCCCCTTCCCATGTGCCTCTTGTGTGTGATTATAGATTATTTTATTTATCTTATTCCTTCAAGTTTCTCTTGGTGCCATCTTCTATTTATCCCTCCCTTTTTCTTTTTTTTGCATATCATCTTATACCACTAATTACCCCAATCTCTACCTGTGAATAAGTCTTCTAATTACTATAATAGTGAATATAATTTTTAGAATTACAAATAACAGTTTTCCATATATTAATATAAACAATTTGATCTTATTAAAACCCTTAAGAAAATTTAAATAACAAAACTGTTACCCCCCCTTTACTCTCTTTTTTCTTTAACTTTTCATGTTTCTCTTGATTTTTGTGTTTGGATATCAAACTTTCCACTTAGTTCTGGTCTTTTCTTTACAAATATTTGGATATCTTCTATTTTGTTGAATGCCCACACTTTCCCCTAGAAGTATATAATCAGTTTTGATGGGTTGGTAATCCTTGGTTGAAGACCCATTTCTCTTGCCTTTCTGATTATCATATTCCAAGCCTTGTGGTCCTTTAGTGTGGAAGCTGCCAGATCTTGTGTAATCCTGATTGGTGCTTCTTGACATCTGAATTGTCAATTTGACTTCTTGTAAAATTTTATTGTTAGCTTGGAAGCTCTTGAATTTGGCAATTACATGCCTGGAGGTTGTCTTTTGAGGATTTAGTATAGAGGGTGTTCTATGAACTCTTTCAATGTTTATTTTTTCCCCTTGTTCAAGAACATCAGGGCAGTTTTCTTGGATAATTTCTTATAGTATGATTTCAAGATTTCTGCTTATTTCTGGATTTTCAGGTAGATTCTCAAATTGTCCCTTTGAGATTGGCTTTCTTGATCTATCTTCTTGTCAGTGAGATATTTTGTTTTCTTCTACTTTGTCAGTCTTTTGACTTTGCTTTATTAATTCTTGCTGTTTTGCAAGACCATTGGCTTCCAATTGCCTAATTCTGGTCTTTAAAGTTCTGGTTTTCTGCTAAAATCTTTTGATTTTCCTTTTTTGGTTTGGTCTATCCTGCTTTTCATGATTTCCAGCTGTTTCTCCAATTGGGAGTTCCTGTCCTTTAAACTGTTATTTTCTTTTTTGAAGTATTTCTCACTTTTCTTGCCAAAATCCTTTCATCTTTTTGATAAGTTCTGATTTGAATTCTTCAAGGGCTTGTGACCAATTTCCATTTTGGGGGGGAAGGTTTGGGTGCATCTATTTATATGTCCTCTTCTGCTATTTCCTCTGTAGTCTGGCTTTTTCCTTCATAAAAATTATCCAGGTTCTATGCCTTCTTATTGTTTTTCTTGGTGTTGGGAAGTCGTTTTTCCTAGGCACTGTTTGCCATCACTATGGTGGTTTTTTTCTTCCCTTTCCAGTCAAAAGTCTGAGTGAGGAGGTTAGGCTCTCTGTGTATGGAGCCAAGGAGTGCGATTTTTTCCTGAGGCCACTTCTCTAATCTCTGCATCTTCTATTGTTTGCTGTCCTTCTATGCACTTTCTTTGCGAGGATGCCCAAGGTCTGAGCTCTTAAGTCTGCTGGGGTCTCATGTGTAGCTTCTCTCAGGGGTAGGTCTTTGATGGTCTTAGTCAACTGCGAAAGATCTAGAGATGTCTCTCATTTGTTCTAGAGATGCCCCTTGCTCACCTAGTGATTTTATCCCACTAGCTCTCTCTCTGACTCTGTGGGTGGGATAGACAAGGGTTGATTAACTCATGTTTCACCCCCTTATAGTGTAGAAATGCTCAAATCCCATGTACCTTCAATGATGAACTCTACTGTATGGTCCCTTTGTTTGTATGAATTTGGGGTTTTTTTTTTTGGGGCCTTTTGAGGTAGTCTATATTGGTAGGTGGTGAGGTGAGAAAGAGTCCTGGGACTACACTCCCGCAATGTTTACCTGGGAGTCTGAAGTAGAGTCTTTTCAAGTTGTATGTGCCTTCCTCAGGAGCAGAGCAACAGGCCTGGAGTCAGGAGGACCTTAGTTCAAATCTGACCTCAGACAATAGATAAGTCACTTACCCTTGGTTACCTCACTTTCCTCATCTGAAAAATTAACAGGAGAAGGAAATGGCAAACCACTCTAGTATCTTTCAAAGAAAACCCCAAATGGAGTCACAAAGAGTCTGACATGACTAAACAACAACAAATCTTACTTTCCCAAATTCTTGTCCCTTGTGCATTGATCTGGTTGGATATGTTTCACTTAGCTGACATCATGGGCAAATGAACAAATGAAAATTAAACAGTAAGATTTATTCACAATAATATGTTATATTTGCGCAGTACTTTTTTCCCCAAAACATTTTCACATATATCTCATTCTTCTAATAATTCTATGAGACAAATGAGGCAGACATTATTCCCCAGTCAGATAGCTTTTCTTCCCTAGAGCTGTGGTAATAAATAGAACTCCTTCCAAATCAACAATTCATTCATAATTTATACTTTTTGAGGGTTGATTGTAGCTCTAAGAAGCTAAATGACTCACTTAAGGTCACACAGCTGGGATGGATCAGAGACAGGCTTTGAACTGAGTTCTTACTGAATGAAAGAGGACCCTTTATTTACTAAGCTATGCTGTCTCTCCCCAATAATATTTCATAGGTAAAATTATTTTTAATCTTAAGTTTCTAAGTAAATGAAAGCTAGTAGAAATATTATATTCCCATTTTGTCATCAGTACTATTCCCATGTTTGCCATTATTATTTTTATTATTTTCATCATTTTGTTCTTATCTTTTATAGAGGTGTTTGGTAGAAATTATCCCATTAAAAGTCATGATCTGCCATTATTCTCTTATAGTTAATGGTCTGTGAACTATTGCATAAATGGGCAACATCATTATTATGAGTTACTATTATTATTCTCATTTTAGTATTATTTTACAAGTGAAGAAAATGAGACCCAAACAAATTGTGACTTTGTAAAGTACATATGTAGTTAGTCAGGCTATTCTTTCCCTCTTTAGAATAGTTATTACATTTATCTATGTATCTATCTGCCCACATGTCTGTCTATCTATCTATCTGTCTGCCTGCCTGTCTGTCTGTCTGTCTGTCTGTCTGTCTGTCTATCTATCTATCTATCTATCATCTATCTAGGGCAGCTAGGTGGCAAATTGGATAGAGTGCTGGGCCTGGGATGAGGAAGATTGGGTCCTAGACACTTTGTGTGTGACCTTGGGCAAATGACCTAATCCTGTTGACCTCAGTTTCCTTATCTGTAAAATGAGCTGAAGAAGGAAATGGCAAACCATTCTAGTATCTTTGTCAAGAAATTCCCAAATGAATTCATGAAAAAATGACTCAACAACATCTATCTGTCTATCCATCCATCCATCCATCTACATACACATATTATATTAAATAATATGATAAAATCCACAGCTTTATTCTTTGTCCTATATTTAACATAGTCTAATATATTTGGTTTGGGGTTTTTATTGATGGGAACATACTTTTTCATATATGATAGTGACACCAAAATATGTTTTCACAAGGATTTCAGAGACTACTAACACATACATGTAGATATGTGTTGGTGGTGCCACATTTATTTCTGTTTTCATGTCTTTGTTCATTTTCCATAGCCAGAAATATCATCCATCTTTCCCTTCTCTTATCTAAGTTTTATAAGGTCCAACTTTAAGCTCACCTCCCTCATAATAATGACAGCTCATATTTACATAGTACTTTGAGGTTTTCAAAGCTTTTTCCATTTCAGGAAAGTCTTTGTGAAAGGCAATGCTTGATTGATTTGGAAAAAAAATCCTCCAAGATGGAGAGGATTTTTTGCTATGCAATTTGTAGCGTTACTTATATAACACACTAGGCATATGGTACAATTCACTACATTCACAGAAAAATTCCATTAAGATGATCATCTAGATTTTTTACTCTGACTATCGCCCGAAATAACAGGGATTTTCATAGTAATAATGTTTGTTGTAATGGAACCCAACCATCTCTTCATTTACTTTTCTCAATTATAAGCTATTATCAGAAAGAGAGCAGTATGCATTGACTTTTCACTGCTCAGAATTCAAAGAGCAAGTTCCTGTTGTGAAGGAGCACCAAATGTCATGACTGCTTTTAACACAGGCAAGTCAAGCAGTTTATATTCCTTGTAAAAAATAATTGTCTCATTAATCTTCAACCCCAACTACCTAGGCCCACTCCCAAGGTCAACCTCAAGGATCCAGAGGAATTGCAAATACATGATCATATATACACAAGCAGGAAATCAGCACTTTTGCATTCTGAATGCAAGGCTCATTCACTGCTCATGGTCTAAGAACCAGAAAGAATAAGAATGAATCGAGATATAGAAACAGCCCTGCCTAAGCAACATCTGAGATGGTGAAGCCTTTCCTAGTAACCAGACATGCAAATGTGTTGATACGAAAACAGAAGACAAATTTCGGGAAGTGAGATCTAATTTCCCAGGGAATTAAATTAGCTATCATTAAATCCCTTTTTAAAAATTGCATCATATGACAAAACTGTATTTCCCAAGGAAGCCTCTCTTTCTCATGGTCAACATTCCTTCTCAGAGACTGTGGCTTGACCTAACAGAGTCCAGATTTGCTTATATGATGGTAATCATTGAAAGAAAAAGCATCATGACATAAAATCACTTTATTATTAAAGTTTAGTTGAGGGAAATGAAAATACATTCTGGTCAGATGTTGAATATATACTTTAGGAGGGAGGGTCAGGATTTTCTATAGTTCTCATTCTAAAAGGCCACTTTGGTGTATTTTTTCAGTTAAAAAAAAATATAGACTTACGAAATGGGAAGTACTCAAACTCATCTAATCCTGAGGGACTTAAAGTGGATTGCCAGGGAACCAATAAGCTAGAGACAGGACTAGAACCCAAGTCTTTTGTTTCCTATTTCAAGACTGCTTTTCTACCTTCCTTTCTTGAAAGATTTCTTAAAAGTATTATTATTCTGTTTAAAAAAAACTCATTTTATTGTTGCTTATAATCTTTATATCACATTTTCTAGGGAAAAAATTCTCCCTGTACCTTGAAATTGAATGTCCTCTTGTGACAAAGAAAAATAATTAGGCCAAAACATCTGCTTTGGTTACTATATCTGACATATCCGACAATGTATACAAGAACATTCTGCTATAAAGAGAGTATTATGTTTCATGACGTTTTTCTGGGACTTTCACTAGAAAAACCACTGATTTCTTTGTTAGGTTGTTGGTGCTTCTGGGAGGAGGAAACAATATACTCACCAAAAAATGATTCATCAAAAATCCTTTCTTTTATATCCAGAATGACATTGTTTGCTCAATAACTTTGTTTTAGGTATTATCCTGCTATACAGAACAGGAATGAAAAAGTGAGTCCAGGAGGGTGTCTCCAATCAGGCTTTCCAACAACCAAACACCAAAAGAGAAGAGACTGAGCTGCAAGGTCAGTCTCTCAGGCCAAGGAGGCAAGAGTCTCTCTCCCTGGAGGAAGAGGCCAAATCTCCAATGCAGGAAGCCTAATCTTCACCAGAATCCAATCAGGATCAGGAAGCTGAAATCCGAAGAGCCAAAAGACACTGAAAACTGAACCTTTAGGGCACTTGAGGCCAAGCCTGTCAAGAGTTCCACCAGAGCTCCTGCTCTGGAGGCTAAGAGCCACCAAGAAAGAAGAGGCAGCTCAGAATCTCTCTCAAGTTCCTGCTTATATATACTTCTCTCCGCCCGCCCATCCGCTCTCCTCCCTTCTCAGCAGTCAATCACAGCCTTTCAATTTGCCTAGCACTGCTGGGATGGGGGCAGTGCTTGTGGCCTTTTAGGATGGGAATGCCATTAGTGACTCACTAAGTGTTAAGTTGGGGTACTTCAAGTTCCTCATTGATGAACTTAAAATAGGCAAAGGGAATAAAATTCTCTTTCACAGGGCAAATGCTTAGATTCAATTCTGGGAACCCAGAGTAAGATTCTGGATAAAATTTATTATGCCTAAGTTTGGCTCAAATCTAGATTTTTCCTAAAAGGGATTGTCAGACTTCTTGGAAAGCTATACAACATACAAAGTAGTATACAAATGGATAAGCATTTGTTTCTAACACAAAGGAATGTTTAAAATACAAAAGGTTCCTAACCATGCATTGACAAATACTTAAAACATGAAAGAGTAATCTGGTAGGTAAGGAAGACTTCCAGGAGACTTTTGGGACTCTTGAATAGATATTTCACTTTGACCTCAGAACTCTACTGTCCTGCCAACTTATTCAAGGTCCTATCTTCTGGCCAATGAGCCATGGATGGCTCATCCTCATATCAGTAGTCTTTTTCTCTTCTGTCTTTAGAAGCACCTCCTTTTGCCTGCACTCTTGCCTTTAAAGCTCATGAAGTAGCCACTGATGATGGACATGTCAGCATCACTATTCTGTCACCTATATTCAGGGAAAGAAAACAGAAAGAAAGAAACAAAGCAGAAGAAGCATCTTGGAACAGTTTCAGAGAAGGACAGATACTCATGACTCTGTATGAAGCTTCCATGGCTATTGGGAAGTGAGTTGTGTGTGTGTGTGTGTGTGTGTGTGGCACCCCCAACTCCTATGAGTCTGAGGGAGAATTGGCAAAGCCTTAACATACTAGAGAAAGAACAGAAGTTGTTTCTTTTTAAAGACTTCTAAGTGGGTTGTTTTTCTTAATGATCAGTCATTCTCTGCACAGCCCCAAGTGCTAGGGATCATGGAGACCACCTCAGAGCTTGTAGGTTTATTATCAAGGAACCAGAACATGTAGTCATCAAAATAAATGCTCTTTTCATCATAAAACACAAGTTCTTAAAATATAATCTACTCCTTTAGTACTTTTACATATCAAGAGAAAAAGTGACACAAACTAGAATTGTCAAGACTAGTGAGGTACTGGATATTTCAAATTCATAGAGCAACAGAGGAGTGATGCCACCATGATTGATGAAATAAGAATCTCTTTCAGGTGTCAATTCCCAGACACCATTGGCTAGTTTGGCTGCTTATTACCAGGTTTGAGGTTGGGCTTTGGGATTGTGTTTCACTTTCTTCTTAGTGTTATTAATTCAGGTCTGGGCCTCATTCTTTTGTTTCTTAGTCCATAATTTAGATAATTATTTTACCCATAACTATCTAGTTCCTAAACCCCAACAGGTAAAATTCTTTAGGGCCGAAGACCAAGCCAACACATTTATGAGTGGTTCATAGCCTATCATCTCCATTTCTGGTTGTCTGAATTTCATTCTTAAGTGCCTTATTCTCTGGTTCCTGAAAATGCCCCCCTCTCCTCTGGTTTATATTGATGCTTTGTTGGCTATTTTAAAAACATTTATCTTCTGTCTTATCCTAAGACAGAAGAATGGCAAAGGCTAGGCAATCAGGGTTAAGTGATTTGCCCAGGGTCATGTAGCTAGGAAGTGTCTGAGGCCAGATTTAAGCTCAGACACTCCAGACTCCAGGCCTGGTGTCTTATCCATTGTGTTACCTAGCTGCCCCAGGCTGTTTGCTTTTTAGACTTTTACCTGACTCATATCCCAGTACCTACTCCTTTTTCCAAATCCCTCGATTTTGGAATTTAGACTCCATTGCTTCTATTTTTGATTACTGAATAGGGCACCATTTAGCAACAGGAGATTGGACAGAGACAGGGAGGCAAGGATCACTTAGAGAAGAACTTCTGAGGGTTCACCCTAATGCATTTGAGGATATGTTTGTTAGGCTTTATATTCAGTGGTATATTATTGTCAATATAGCCTATTATTTTGTAGGATTGTGGGAGATTTATGGTAATGACCAGAAAATTCTTAGAAGCTTGCAGTTCAGTTTTAGTAGTCTGGGACTTCTTGCATCCTCTCATCTCCAGCTCCACCTTCTTTCTTTTCCAAAACTGAAATTCTTTCAGACCCAATGGACTAGAGGTACCTATTTCTATGCCTGACCACCTACTCCAATGCTTACCTTGAACTTTGGCTGATTTCTCTGACCCAAGTCCTGCCTGATGATGCCAACCTCTAGATGACTTATTTGACCTCATGCTATTCAACCTCAATGACTTCAGTCTCCCTGGTTTGATCCCTTCTACTGCCTACTTTTGTGGTCTTTCCTGTTTTTGTTCTGGCACAGCTTTCTACTGCTCTGGCTGGGCTATCAACAGCCATACCCAAGCATACATAATACATACATAATATGTAACTGAAATATGGGATTGCAATCTGGATAATATTATAGTCTTACTTCCATTCACTGGATAAGTTTTATGTTGGCTTTTACTTTATTCCTGCTTCACTGAAACAAGATATTATCAGATCAGCTTGGCAGACTGAGGTTCAGAATCTGTTGCTAAGAAAAGTATGATGAAGGCTCACCATTTGGCTTTCAAAGGAAGACCTCCCATGCTTTCTGTTAATTATGTTTTAAAATCCTGAAATTAGTTCTGTAGAGCTTTTGTTCCAATCTTGACTGGGCTGAGAGAATTAAGAAATTAAGAGCAGTGTTAATTTATTTTAAAAAATCAAATAAAGCTGACATGAGTACAACCTACTAGTTTTACTAAACTAGTTTATCCAAGCAAACTAGTAGTTTGCTGGTCTTATTGTGTATGTCTGAAGCTTATTTGAATCTTACAGACCAAAGCTACTTAACAGGACTGAGGGGTCATTACTAGTTTCTCCTAATTTAGCATGGTCTCAAGATATGACCTTAGTTAATTTAATAGAGCAGTTGCCAGTGGCTCCTATGCTTTCTTAATTTATGAGGCAGTTTGCAAATAACTGTTATGCTTCCATAATTTATGAGAGTTTTTGACTTCTGTGTTCCCCTTTGCAGTCTTACTTCCTACTGTTGTTACCTTATATTAGCTACTTATAATCTTACTATACTAGCTAGGTAGGAGGAGGGAGTACAGTTAGAAGGACCAGGACAAGATACATTTTCAACACAATCCATCCCTTGCTCCTCTGACCGCTGACTATATTCACATGCTACCATGTCTATTAATTGAAACAAAATAATAGCAAGCATAATAATAAAAACTTAACAGGATCTTCATAGGAATCCTGCTGATTTGCCTTGAAAAATCCAGGAAAAAATTAGTGAGAACACTCATGGGACCTGGCAAGATGCTCTTGATATCTTTAATAATGATGTCGACAGGCTTTACCTCTTACACAGTCTATGATGAGGGCTATTTCTCTGGAGAGGTCAATTTATATGCAATAAAAGAAGTTTATAAAACCACAAATTCCTCCCTAGTTGGCTAATAAGTAGTCAAAGGCCAGTCAATGGTCCGTCACTATAGCTGCCCAAATATATTGTTCTTTGGCCAATTTGTCAAGTCTTTTGGCTGCATCTTCAATTTGATCCTTTAGTTGGTCTGTAATAGACCTCTATGTAGCCTTCTTCTTCTGGACCTCTTTTTGGCTAGTCCCCAAACTGCAAGTCCATTCAGGGCCTCTAGTCCTTTTTGGACGTCCCATTGCATGTCAATCATGATGTCAGATGCCTAATGGCCTGGCAAATGTCATTGGGGTATCCCTAGAGAAGGTAAGGTGACTTCTCATGGTGACTAGATTGAATGACAAGTTGAGCAGGAAAGAATTTGGTACTGAAGAACTGATGGCCTACAAGATCACCAAGTTCCTTATGGAGGTGCCAGTTGTATTTGATTTATTAGGGTAACTACTGTAGGGCTTAAGTCTGCTGACTCAGTCCAAGTTGGACCATTGAGGACACACATCTTCATCCAGAGAAACCCTATGGGGGCAGAGCCTGAACAATTTGTGACACCTATTGTTGTCATCAGGAATGTTAAACAGAGACACCTGTGCTGGTCACTGGACAATGGCTAGTTAGAAACAGAAAGATATTTTTTCCTGATAATGTTGCAAAACTACAGTAAGGTTACATGTGTGAGAGTCAAGTATAGTAGTGAATCATCTTTTCCTAAATTCTGGCAGATTGTAATATGTCCAATACTGGTTGAGATTCTGGGTAGAAGTCCCATTTTTGGCCATTGTCATGTGGAGTTTGCTCCTAAAAAGGGAGTATCTATACTAGGACAGCTAGTAGGGGGCAGTACAGTCATTTTGGGGTTGTTGTAGGATCCATTCAGCAAATTTCAAGAAATTGGTACAATTTTGGGGTTAACGTACTCTGGGTAGTATTATGGGGTGCTTGCGAAATTCTCTGAGGCCAGAGATATGTGAGAGAGATTCTAGATGGACTCCACATTATACCTGGATAGCATTTGGCTAACTGATTCAGACAAGTCAGTAAAAGAAGAATAAGCCCATTAGGTCTCACTGAGTGTCCTCGTGTTCCCATGTCTGAGAATGGGGAGACAGGTGTGAGTGCTGGATTTACCAGTATTCCTGGAAAGACAGTACCTTGGCCAATAGTAGCCTTGAGGTCTGGCCCCTCCCTTGCTGGTGGAACTCTGGGCCCGATTTTGGGTTCTAGCTAGTCCTTTGGTCCTGTGTCTGGAGGTCCTCTGGGTGAGTTGTGGTTTCTGCTTGCTGGAGGGATCTCCTGCAAAACTTCCCACTTGGGCTCCCAGTGATCCTTCTGCCATCTTTGTCTTTCCCACTAAGTATCCAAAAAAACAGGTGTGCCTGTCCCCTTCTACCCAAATGGTCCACATAGTGGTTCCATTTCATTAATCATAAACTGGATACTTCAGGACTGAAACTATACACTGCTTACAACTGCCCCTACTGGGAAGGAGCAAGGCACAATGAATTCATTGGTAGAAAGCAAGGGTAGACAGGCATAGTCAGTGACATTTGTATGAAAGGCAGTAGAGGTCAGGTTAAGATTGAGCAATATTGAAGAATCCAGTTTGCTTGGAACATTATATAATATAGGATATAGATGGCAGTAAATATTAATTAAGCACTTATTATATGGCAGGCATTTTGCTAAGCATTGGGTCTACAAAGAAAGGCAAACACAGACCGTGCTTTTTACAGAGCTAACATTCTAATGGAGGAGACAATATCTGAATAACTTGGTTCATATAAGGAAAGGTGAGTTTAACACATTAATGACAGGATAGAGTTTGAATTTATCTAGTAGGAAATGATAGTTCTCTTAAGGGTTTTGAGCAGGAGCATGATGTGGTAAAATCTATATATTTTGCAGATCACTTCCATAATAATGTGAATGGAAGATCAAGAGAGCAAAACTGAATGCAAGGAGATCATTTAGGAGACTATTCTATGAGCCCAGCTGAGGAAGGTAGTAGTAGAAGAGAAAGTAGGAATAAGAAGAGGCAAAATCAACAGGACTTGGGGACAGCCTGGATTTATGAGCTGAAGGAGAGGGAAGAGTAAACATAACTGAATTTTTGAGTCTGGGTTCTTTGAAAAATGGTGGTGTCAACAAGTGAAATAGGCAAGCTCGAAAAGAGGGTCAGGTTTACTTGGGGAAGATGAATTCAATTTCTGATACGTTAAGTTTGAGATTACTTCTACCTTTACTGATAAAACCACCTGATTAGCCTTATCTTCTGGGGGCCTGATAGCTCTAATTATGTTCAGAGACGGACAGAGCACAGTAGTGGATATTGTATTAGGTCAGTTAAACAGATACAGTCCTTATTCCATTCTCCCTTGATTTGTTGAAGTTGCCTGCTTTATTAATTTTTAATAGTATTCTATCACAGGCCCTCCATAAAGGTAATGAAATGTTAAATCCCTACTAATTTCTCTCATCCCACTACATAGCAAGCTGAAATCTTCTTGAAAGTGCCTACACATCTCATGATTGGATTGTGCTAATTAACTAGGAATGTAAATGAGTTGAGAGACATAGGTTTCAACATTAGAGCTGACAGAGAGCTTGATTTTCTCCATTAGGCTCCAGAAGGCACTCTGATGCTTCCATACTTTTCTCAACTATGGAAAAGGAAAAATCCTCCCCCCCGCCCCCCCAGCTTCACTCCATAGAAGGCACCCATGAGAGTTCTGGTTCAAATCTCATCTCTGATATTCAGACAAGTGACTTAAACTCCTCTGCCCTTCCTCCACCCCAATAGATTAAGATGGTGAGCTTCTGTTTTGGTCTTTGTATCACAAGTGTGTTTCACAGTGCCTACCACATAGTAGACATTTACTAAATACAACTTGACCTTCTGGGGACTTGGTTTCCTCCTAAAATTAGAGGTTGGACTTTAATGGCCACTAAGTCACTTCCAGTTGTAAAACTTTGATTTCATGGAATTAAGATCTAACTATTTGCAAACCATCATTCTGGAAAGGGTGCTTTTATATCAAGATGGATATAAATGAGTGGAAAAGGCAGTCTGAAGTCACGGTTCTAAACATCAGTGAGGTGGACAAGAAAGAACAAACACAATGAAAAGTTCATAATGAATACCAGAACTTCCTCCAAAATAGTTGGCAACTAAGTCTTTAAAATTTATAGAAATCAGAGCAGAATTAAACAGATATAAACAATTGGCATAAAAGTAAGGGAAAGAAGGAAATGAGCATTTATATAAGCACCTACTATGTGCCAGGTACTATGCAAAGCACTTTTTGCAAATATTAATTTCATTAACCTTGCGCAGTGAGTGCTCTTATCCAAATTTTACAGTTGAGTAAACTGAGACAGAGATTAGGTAATCTACTCAGAATTACACAGCCAGGGAGTATTTAGGACCAGATTTAAACTCAGATCTTCCTGACTCCAAGCCCAGAGTTCTTATGTACTGTGTTCTACTTAGGTGCCTTGGTGACATGGGAACATATCTGGGACCCTGACACCAGAAATGAACATTTAGGTTTCTACCCATACCTAGCTTTGGGGAGACAGAGAAACTTAAGCCAATTTTGCAGAGTATTTACTCACGCCTGTTCAGATCAATTCCTCCTTGGTGGATGACAGAGTGCAATCTGTAGGAGATTGAGGGAAATGAAATTAACTTGGAAAAGCTTGCCAGAATCCCTTCCAGTGCCTTCAGGTAAAATAGTCAGGACCAAGGAGAAAGTAAGCTCCTTGAGGGGAGGGATGTTTCAATTTTTCTCCCTTGGATCTATAGTAGGCTTATAAAACTGAAATGAATAGTATAGTGTTTCTTAAGTGCCTTTCAGAGTCCATGCTTGGATTTTGCATTGTTTCAGAGCTAAAAGAGAAAACATCTAAAAGAAGATGTAAGCTAGATGTTAGGCCTTTGCAACTTTGTCCTGAGCATGAATCTGATCTTCCATGACTAAAACAATGGGACAAGTTGCCCAACGACGGGTATCTTCACACCAGTTGGTTATTAAACAACAACCAGGGGTCCCCAGGAACTGATGAAGGAAGGGCAGAAGAGAATCACATCTTTAGTATCAAAGAAAGGACTTTGGTTTGTTTCCTCAGTTTTATACTCCTTTTTTTCTGGTAACAGACATGGTAAGATGATGAATTACAAAGAGGTAGCTTATATTTAACTTAGCATTTCTTGGACAATCTTCTGGCTAAATTTTTGTTTATAGCATAGCACATTGTCTTACACATAGTAAGCACTTACTAAACATTGATTTGACATAGAAATAGCTTACTTTTGGCATAGGAAAGAAGCCAGGGATTTTTAAAATTTATTATTTAATTTAGTAATCAATTATTATTATCAGAACAGCATTAGATGTGTGCTTGTCCTACTCCAAAGTATGAAGTAGGTAAATTTTTTTCCTGTTATTATGTCTCTTCCTCTTCTCTTTCTACTCATGTCTACCAAACTATCATCATGTCCTCTTAAGCTACTATAAGGTTCTTATGCCCTCTGTTCCAGAGTCTCATTTGGGCTTCCCTCTGCCCAGAAATGTATCTTCTTTGACTTTTCTCTCTTCCTCTCAAAAAATTCCAGAATTTTCTTGTCCTCTATTCATTTCCTGCTAACTGATTATCTAGGTATTTTGAGATGTAGCAAGAGCCCACATTTTTATTGCATTTCAGAGTTTACATAGTGCTCCCTATAAATTAGTTAGATTGTGTGCATATTATTATCCTTATTATATAGATGAATAAACTGAAACTTAGAAAGGTTAATTGACTTGCCCATTTCACAGCTAATAAGGCATAAAGCCAGGATATTAAGTTTTGCCTTCAAGGATCTCCATAATCTGGAATTTCCTAAACTTCCATACATACATTGTTTAGTGGAATTGGATTATTTGCCACTTTCCATATACAACCAGCTCTTTTTCTTCTCTGGATCTTTGCTCATGCTTTTTCATATACTTAGAATGCCCTTCCCTCTTTATTTGTTGAATTCCAATTTTGTTAACTCAAACCCCATACCTTTCCTAGCATTCCTATTCTATCCTCATCTGGTAATGAAGCTTTTTCCTCTCCTATTCACATTGTGCCTCTTGTGCACTTATATATTCTGTTTGGAGTCAGTGACTTGGCATTATTTCAATATACATTGGGTTCGATAACTGGAACCTCAACTTAATAACCATCTCCTTGGTTCAGGGTTTCCAACTGAATGAACAGGTAGAATTCTGAAATCAGGGAACACAAAGCTCAGGGAAGCAATGTTGAAAAAATAGATAAGTGGTCAAAAGTAAAACTACATAAGAAGTACTGGAGGGCTAAGCCAATTTCAGTATTGAAAGTCGTGACCACACATATCCCCTAGTTGTCTGCTCTGTCATTTGATTCTTGTTTATGGCTTCTTTTCCCACTGACAGTGTGTGTGCTTGTGGAAGAACTGGCCCCAGGTTTATAGAGGAAACATCTTATTAGTACCTTTAGAAATACTGTTATTTTATGAAATATTTTTGGTTTACTAATTGTGTCTTCCAACTGACTAGAAAAATAGTAAACATATAAATGGGGGCTATGACTTTGAGCGTAGTCAGCCTTACATACTACCTTGAACCTAGGGGTACCAATTTGGTGGACTCTTCCCGATACATCCTTACTATGGCTAGGATCATGAGTGAACCATTTTGCTTCTTTGAGCCTCAATTTTCTCACCTGTGAAATGAGGATAATATGACATGCACCAGCTACTTTGCAGGGTTTTGATTTTGCAAAAAAGACTTTTCCAAACTTTATATAAATGTGTTGCTTGCACATCTCTCCTTGTTGCTAGAGATGGACTCTTTAGTGTTCCTCAGCTATGTAAGGGGAAGAGTTGGAAACAGCTTCAGGGAGAAATATCCTAATCTTCTGGCTTCCAGCTTTAAGAAAGAAGACACATTCAAGACTATTCAGGTCCCTGAAGGGAGAGAAAGTCTTTGGGGAAGAAGTTGCCATGTAGAGGAGGCACTAAATCCCTATCCTCATGTTAGAGATTTTGAGGAATTTCTCCTTGTGTAAGATCTAGGAGGCAGCTGGTGGTACCATGAGGCCTGGAGTCAGGATGACTTGAGTTCAAATCCAACTCATACTTACCAGCTGTGAATCTTAGGCAAGCCACTTAACCTCTGATTTCCTTGAGTTTCCTCAACTGTAAAATGGAAATATGAACAGCACTGACTTACCAAGGTTGTTGTGGGAAACAATGAGATAATACAGTATTTGTGAAAAGTGCTTAGCACTGGGCCTCATGCTTAGTAGGGGTTATATAAATGCTTATTCCTTCACACTTCTCTTGGTAGAGCTTTGGGTTATCTTGACCCAAATGGGAGAACTCATTTACTCTGTGTATCATCTGGTATATATTCTTATCTGTACACTTCTTCTGATTTCTATTTACTATAGGTTTGAATAAATGAGTTTACTAATATTTGCTATTTGTAGTCTTTGTAAAACAGATAATTGGTGGGAAAGGCATGAACTATTTTGTTTATACGTGTGTTATGATTAAAATTATTCAAGAGACTGGTTTTAGGTAAAAATAAATATTTATTGATTAGGCTAGCTTTCTATCCAATAAAGTGACAGATCAATGCCCTGCTTGCATGACCAAAGACCCAGAAATTCCACCAGGCAGATCTATAAATACAATTTGGAAGCTTCTAATTCAGCCCCTCCATTGAACACCCCAAGATGTCTTGAACTGCCAAGTAGCTAAATCAGAGATATTCCATCAAGCCCCCAACCCCTCCCTAAACCATAGATGATGAAGGTCATGTAGACAGGAAGAGAATCCTTGCTTCCCTTTTTTTATCAACCAAATTTTATTAAAAGGAAGCCATTTTTTGGGATTTATAAGCACAAAGAAAATATAAAAAACAGTAGATGGGAGGGAGTCCCTCTAATTCAAGGTGCAGACATAGAAATCAACATAACTATGAAAAATACATTCTCACACATATATTATAAATATCTTGGGTCATTCTCCTTAAGGGATAGTGATCAGGAGTTCATCCTGAATCTGAAAACTATCTCCCCTAGACTAACAGTATTCAGGGGGAAGATAATGGTAGCCTGTTAATACTCTCTAATGGGGCTAGGTAGTACAGTGGATAGAACACTGGGTTTCAAATCCAGATCCCTCATCTTCTTGCATGCAGATCTTGCCTCATATACTCAACCTGAGCAAATCACTTGATCCTCTTTGCCTCAGTTCCTCATCTATAAAATGAGCTGAAGAGGAATTGTCAAACCACAGGACTATCTCTACCATGAAAATCTCAAAATGGGGTAATGAAAAGTCACATATGACTGAAATGACTGAACAGCAACAACTCCTCTCTAGGGAGAATGGAGTGACCAGCATCTGGCCCCAAACTCTTGCTTTTGTTCCTGGCAGGAATCAGATCCTCCCTTGGAAACAGATGGGTCAGGGAGATTCTAAAGAGAACTATTCATGCTTCTCTGTAAGTCACAGAGACAGACCCATCAGACACACAAAGTCTATATAGGCAACCCACACAACCCACATAGCCCTTAAAGTAGTAATCGTAACATTATTCCAATAATGTGACAGAACACACATTGCCTAGAGTCTATAAAATGTCTGATGTTAAGGCTATCACATTTAAAACTATATTAACATAGGAATCCATTCACCTAAGGTGGCTTTATTCTGCAGGTGTTTTGGCTCATGCAAACCCAGCATCCTGCCACCTGGCAGCTGATGATTCTGTTTCCTGATTCAGAGATTGCTCTTAGCCACACAGAAATTTAATCCACTAACCATGAATAACCAGTTAATTCCCAGCTCATGCTTAGTTCCCTCCCCCCAGGTTTATTCTGTGCGTGACAGGAGATAGCAGCCCTATATTCATTATGCCTCCAACAAGCCTTTTTTGCACATGTCAGATTAAATCATTTTACAGAGGGAAAGAAAGAACTAACGAGGTGAATGTTGAAGGATCCTGGAAAGGGGGAAAAACAAGGTCACAGCTTCTGTGCTTTCTGCCTTGAGCACTGTAGGAGTCTTAGTGCTTTGGGTGTTTGTGGGAGAAACTATGAAATTCCAACATAATTCACCTTATCTGTCATATTTCACATATAAGGTTATTTGTATAACTTACCGCTCAGGGTTGTGGGGAAGAAAGTGCTCTGTAAATCCTAAAGTGCTACATAAATGTGAGTTGTCACAATGTTAATAATAATGATGGAAATCACAGAATCTCTATTCAGTGGGAGCTCTGAGACCATCTGTAGAGTCCAATTCATACATGTACAAGAATCCCCTATAACCCATCACCCATATGCTCAGAAAGCTTCCAGTTGCAGACCCTGAATGGAGGGAAATTGGACATTTCTGGATTCCCTTCCATTTTTGGACAGCTCTAATTACTGTGAGGGAAGGTTTCATTTACAACATGCCTAAATTTGCCTCTCTGAAATTTCTTCCCTTTGTTACTAGATCCATTCTCTAGGTCAAGCATTATGAATGGTTTTTGTGTGTCCTGAACCCTTTGACAGTCTGGTGAAACCTTTAGACCCTGTCTTAGTATAATGTTTTTAGTGAACAAAATAAAATATATAAGGCTGCTTAGGCAACCAGTTACATTGAAATACTCGTATCAAAATATATAAAAAAGCAAGCTCATGGAATGCCCCTTATCCCCATACCCTTATTCAGGTTAAGAAAAGCCCAATCTTAGGCCAAATGGAACACTGCCTTATCCTTCTTTTATATACCAATACTTTTAATGCTTGAAGATAGTTATATCCCTGTTATGGATTTTCTTTAGGTGAAATCCTTTAATCACCATAGAGCAAGGTTGGCTTTTTTTCAGCCCCTCACCATCTTGCACATCCTACTCTGGAAACTTTCATGTCCTTTCAAAAAAAAAAAGCAGTGCTTAGAACATAACACAATACTCTCAATGTGTTCTGACCATATCAGGAAGGACACTAACTTCTCTTGTTCCAGACATCATACCTCTTTTTAAGTGCCCCTCAGGATCTCTGGGCAGCCAAGGGGCACACTCTGGGCCTGGAGTCAGAAAGACTCATCTTCCTGAGTTTCAATCTCATTTCAGACACTTGCTACCTGGAAAAGACATTTAAACTTTTTTTGTCTCAATTTTCTAATCTATAAAATGAACTGGAAGAGGAAAGATCAAAATACTCCAGTATCTTTGATGAAAGAACCTGAAATGAATAAAATAAAAACTATTCCTTTTATCTGATTAACTTTAATGAAATAAGAAAAACCGGAGTTTCCACCAGCTGAAATTAACTAACTCTCCGAAACTCAGATTCAAAGTTACTCCTAGGGGTGGGATTGATCCTTATATAGACCAAGCCTTTGCCTGGAAATGGGGGGTGGGGGAAACATGGTCCCTCCCCCAGCATGGGATTGGTCCATTCAAGACCAATCCCACGCCAGGAAGTAGTAGGGAGCTGGGGGATGTAGTTTCCCTGACCACAACACTTTAAAACCCACAAACTTCAACTGAGGTCTTGAAGAGCTGGACATAACTGAAACAACTGAACAAGATTGTTAGTGCCTTTGTCTGCCATATTGTTTATTATTGTTATTGTATGCGATTGATTCATGCTAGTTTTACAGTTCATTGGAAGCCATACTTCTAGAGGTGGAAGCTATCTTAGGGGTATTTCATTCAACTCTGGTGTTACAGATAAAGAAAATGAGGTACCAAGAGATTAAGTGATTTGTCTCAGGACAGAGTGGCATGATTTGATCTGTTTTAATTCCAGAGCCAATGTTTTCCCCACTGTACTAGGCTATATCCTTTTCTTTAGAGTATTTGTATTTTAAATGTTGGACTCCTTGGAACAAACCAGTACCCATCATCTGTGATGGAAACTGAAACCCATGAGTTGAGTGGAAAAGATGTAGGTTTTCAGACTAGAAAACCTGTATGTTTGCCTTAAACATTTATTGTCTGTTTGAGTTGGGTAAAAATCCTCAATCTATTTGAACCATACATTCCTCATCTTTAGAATGAAAATAACAACAACAACACTATGTATCTCATAGGGATATTGTAAGGAATGGACTTGGCAAGTTTTAATGTACTTTATAAATGTGAATAATTGTAACCATCCTACTGTGGTAATAAGATAGCTAAAGAGCATAACAGAGAGGTGGGAGTCTGGGACACTCATCTTTCTGAGTTCAAGCCCAGCCTCAGACACTTCCTAGCTGTGGGACCCTGGTCAAGTCTCTTAACCCTGTTTGCCTCAGTTTCCTCATCTGTCAAATGAACTGGAGAAGGAAATATCAACCCTCTCCAATATCTTTGCCAACAAAACCCTAACTAGGGTCACAAAGAGTCAGACATGACTGAGAAATGACTGAAGAACAAAAGCTAAGGAGTTCTAAAATAGCATATTTGTTTTTCAATGGGAGGCTCCTAAGGGGCATTTTGTGTTACCCACATCATAAAGGACAAAAAGCAACTTACTCCACAGACCTTCAGGGATAATTGTGTGATGAGGGAAAGCATGGAGTACCTGAAATAAGAGAAGGGATTTAAATGTTGGTATCTAAGCAGTGAGAAGACTCCTTTGACCAAGACAGGGGTTTCATGTTGGGGAGAAATGGGAAATAAGGTTTGACAAGCAGGCTGAGGTGGTACAATTTGATAGATCACTCACCAGCCTTGGAATCAGGAAGACTCACTGTCATGAGATCAAATTCAGCCTCAGGCACCTACTAGCTTTGTGGTCCCAGGCAAGTCACTTAACCTCATTTGCCTCAGTTTCCTCAAATGTAAAATGATCTTGAGAAGGAAATGGCAAAGCTATCTAGTATCTTTGCCAAGAAAATCCTAAATGGGTATTGGAGAATTGGACACGACTGAACAACATGGCTCAGGCTTTGTTAGATTTAAAATAGTTTTGAGCGTTAAATAGTTGCATAAGAGAGTGGGAGCCATAAACTGTGATAATTAAAATGTTTGGGAGCAAGGAAAATATATAACAATTATGACCGATGAAATATGTTTTCTACTGTGTCTTGGTTTTATATAAATATAAGATGGTCGCCAGGGAATATATTCCCAATTTATGAATATGCCCAAGCCAACTGAGTTTTATAGAGAAATTTAATTTATAATACACTGATTAATCAATAGAAAAAGAGAGAAAGTAAGAAAGGAATAAGAATGAAGGGCCTCAAGCCAATAAGGCCTAGATCTCAGTCCTAAGAGATAAATCAGTCAGTTGGTTTTATCACTCACCCAAGATCTCTCTAGGTAAGGCTTCTCATGCCAACCTCAGGCTCCACCTTCAAGAGAGCCTCCTTTCAAGAAATGTTCCAGAGAATCCTCCTCCTGACTCCTCCTGAGTTCTCCTTCCACAGCCTCCTTCAAGACCTCTCCAGGAGCTCTCCCTCCAGGAGCTCTCTCCTCTCAGACCTCCTTCAGAGCATCAAACTCCTTCAGAGCATCCACCTCCCTCAGTCCTCAGACCCTGCTATCTTTACGCCAAAAATCTAAGTTCCCTCCCCTCAGTTCTCACATCTACCAATCACTGCCGATGTCTCCCCTGTGCCAATGGTGGTTCTAGCTTAACCCATGACCACCCAGAGGTCTGTCCCCTTTGCACATATCTGTTGAAGGTCATATTCTCAAATAATTAAATCTTGATCTTTGCTGCAGCCCTTCCTAAATCCTGTTACTCTGAGTAGGGTGGAGATTGTAGTTTCCAAGACCTGGTTCTGTCATTCCAAGTATCTCTATTGTATCAATTCTAAAATCAATCATGAGTCAAAGAACTTCCTGTTCTATGCTTAAGCATAGGTCAAAGCCCTTTCCATTGTTTAGCAAAAGGTTTCTGTCCTAAAGTAGTCTTAAGTAGGGAGGAGAAGGATCCTCCCATGCCAAGGAGTTTCATATTCCAATAGAGTTCTTACTATCAGTAGGAGATTTTTTCAAGTATGAAATTTCCCAATGGGGAAATTTCCAACATTCATAAGTCTAAAAAATTTTAAGGTTTACAGCTTAGAGGGCAGTTTGTTGCAGTATTGGAGTCAGAAAAACCTGGATTTGAGTCCATACTAGTTGTATCACAATGGGCAATTCATCTAACTTTTAAGTCTTCCAGGTAACTCCCTAAGTGTATAAGTTGATCATGAAGTTCTATTTTTATCCATAGAGGCAATGTCTATTCTGGAAGTTCCCAATATAGATTTAGGCCAAATTCTTTTTTTTAATGAAAAGTTTATAGTTTGGAAAACTAGTAGACCTGAAAGGAAACCCAGAGCTAGTCTATCACCCTCACTTTAATAGAGGTGAGGCCTTAAAGGGTAAGTAATTTACTCAAAGTCACACTACATAAATAAAAATAATTATAACCACACTACTGTGATGATAAGATAGCTAGGAGGATAAGGGAGGATTTGGAGTCAGGAAGACTTATTTTCCTGTTAAAATACAGTCTTGGCCACTGATTAGCTGTGTGACCCTGGGCAAGTCACTTGACTCTGGCTCAATTTCTTCATTTGTCAAATGAGCTCGAAAAGGAAATATTAACCTACTCCATTATCTTTGCCAAGTAAAACCCAACTATAGGGTCCCAAAGAGTCAGACTCTACTGAAAAATGATTGAAGAACAAAAGCTAGAGTTCTTCTAAAATAGCCTATTTGTTTTTGAACAGGATGCAAAGGGGACATTTTGTGTTACCCACATTACATAGGTTAAACAGCTCCCTGCTCCACCGACTTCAGGGCTAGTTCTGATTACTAGAAAATGGCTCCAGTAACACTGATTCTCAGAACCAGATATTCAGACTCTCAGTCTGTTTCACCAGACTGTGGGACCAAAGATTCCATAGAGGTCTAGCCTTGGTAGGACACAAGCTGATGGAAAATGGGGGTCACCAGTTTCCCAATTTTATTTAGGGCTTGACATGGATAAATGTGTGGGGAAATGACAATTTTGACATTGTAGTCAGTTGTATTGGTTGCCCAGTGGGCCCAATGGAACACTAATTACTGTGAAGCTTAGCTGTATAGTCCAGGTTGCTAGTGGGGAGTGATTATCTTGCCTTTGTACTTTGTTCCCCGCTGGTTCCCTAACTTAAGGCCATTTCCTAATAGCCAACTTATTTTTTGTAAGCTTAATTACATCCTACCTACAGGTGTGAGCTCATTAGATGCTCAATGGCAAACTCAGACTCCTCTTCTTTTTCAGATGCTTTCTTATTGGGATGAAATGGTTGAGGGAGCAAGAGTCAGGCTCTCTAATTGAGTTTTTCAGAGGTTTTGAATGATGTCTTCAAATAGAATGTGAGGTCTCTTAAAGCTTCTGTTTCTTTCCTGTCCCTTTCCTTCCCATAAATCCATCCAACATAAGGACTTCCTGGTTTTTTCTGGAAGTTGGAAGTTTTTCTGGAAGTTCTTCTGGGAGATGGAAAGCTTCAGGTAATTCCAAGTACATTTCAGAGATATATCTGTTCTCCTGTTATGATTTTGGGATGAGAGATGAATATAAAGCAAGAAGATTAATTTGATTCTTTAAAATAAATGAATATATAGAAACGAAGATCATACAACTTTCATCATTTTATTACATCAGGTATGCCACTTGATGCAATAATTTTTAATTATAATTTTAATAATTATATCATAATTTCCCTACCTGCAAATGCACTTCAAATACAAATAATTCCAAGCAGATAGTTTAATTTTATTTTTAATTTTGGAAGTTCATCCTACTATCACTAGAATTGTGCAAATGAATTACAGCAATTGATAGGACTTGGTCTTTCTAGGTATTCTTAAATTCGAATTCTTCTAGCATTAGACACAAGGCTGAGATCCAGAGAATTTAAATAGATAAGAGATAGCTGGACAGATAAAAAAGCACTCACCTGATGCCAAGAATTAAGTGCTGAAGATCCTAACATAAGCAAACAAGATGTTACCTCCCCACCCTTGGGGAGAATGACAACACATGCAGAAAAAGGCACATTATTAGACATGTTTGTTGTGGGAATTTGGGGATACCTGAGTAGAGGAAGAGGGAAGCTGTGACTTGATGGTTAAGAGCTCTGGGCCTGGAGTCAGGAAGACTTGAGTTCAAATCAGTCTCAGATACATTCTGGCTAGGCAACCTTGAGCAAGTCACTTAACTTCTCTATGTCTAGGAGGCAGCTAAGTGGCTCAGTGGATAGAGAGCTGGGTCTAGAGTCAAGAAGTTCTTTGTTCTTCAGTCAAGCCAACTCTTTTTGACCCCATTTGTTTTCTCGCCAGATACTGTCTGGATTTACTCTTCAAGGATGATGTGCCTGGTTTCATTT
Source organism: Monodelphis domestica (assembly GCF_027887165.1). Lineage (NCBI taxonomy): Eukaryota > Metazoa > Chordata > Mammalia > Didelphimorphia > Didelphidae > Monodelphis > Monodelphis domestica. The sequence goes on along the minus strand of NC_077230.1, from coordinate 131,088,305 downwards.
GATAACTGGCATTTTTTGTTGTTGTTGTCTTTGGCAATTTAATAGGTGCAAAGTAGAAACAGAGTTGAATTAGTTTTCATTTCACTAAGAACTAGTGATTTGGAGCATCTTTTTCATGTTGGTAGCTTAGATTTCTTCTTTTGAAAACTACCTATACTATTAAGAAATAGCCCTTATTTAAAAAATATATATCTTAGAGGCTAAGCCAGGTAAGCATTGAGAACCAGGTTTAGAGATGGGTCCTGGGTTCAAATTTGACCATAAATACTTCCTAACTATTGTAATAAAGAGATGATCTGTGTGACTATTTCTTTTTATTGCACTGTAACACCCTAGTGCTAATTAAACCTCATTGTTTTGCCCTTTCCACTCTTCTGCCTTAGAGTCAATACAAATTATTTATTCTAGAGCAGAAGATAAGTGTTTTAAGAAGAAGAAAAATATGTATCTTAGAAAATGGGACTTTTATTAGGGCAACTTACTGTGAATTTTTTTTTCCCAAGTTAACCTTTGCCCTTCTAATTTTAGTGAAATTAGTTTTGCTTGTGCAAAACTTGGACACTTTGTACAAAATGATTATCCATTTTATTTCATGTTTCTCTATCCACTGTTTGATCATGAACTCTTCTTCTATCCATAGATTCCCAAAGTAATTTTTCTTTCTTCTTTAATTTATCATGTCACTCTTAACATTGAAGTCATGTCTATATACATTTGGGGCTTATCTTATAATATGGTGTGCGATGTTGGCTTATACTTAATTTCTGGCAGATTGTTTTTCTAGAAGTTTTTGTAAAGTAATGAGTTCTTACTCTAGTAATTGGGGTCTTTTAATTTATTGATCACTACGCTGTTTTGGTTTTACATTTGTTTCATTGCTTCTGTATATTTTGTACCTAATCCATTCTACTCTCCATGACCAAATCATTTTTTAAAAAACCCCTTACCTTCTATATTAGTATTAATTCTAAGACAGAAGAACAGCTAGAGCTAGCTAGGCATTTGGGGTTACATGACTTGCCCAAGGTCAAATAGGAAGTGTGAGAGTGCACATTTGAACCCAGGTCCTCATAACTCCCGGTCTGGTGCTCTATCCACTATGCTACTTAGTTGCTCCAGTGCAAAACATTTTGGTGATTACTGTTGTGTGGTATAGTTTAAGAGCTGATACTTTTAGACTCTTATATCCCATGATGAAAAGAACAAACAAGAAAAACTTCCCTTGTCATTCTTGATCTTTTATTCTTCCAGCTGAATTTCATGATAGTTTGTTCTAGTTCTCTAATCTTTGGGTAGGTTTGACTGGTTTAGCATCAAGTAAAGTAAATTAATCTGGGAAATGCCATTTTATTATATTTGTACAACCTACCTATGTGTGAAAGGAGGAAATCCAGAGACTTTTTGGACATGCAGAGAGCCTGGAATGGCTGCACAGATCCCTGCTGCCACAGGGGGGGATGGATGGAGAGCTCTTGGAATCCCGAGAAAGAGCATCCAGAGGGAGGCAGTTGGAGCCTGGGTCTTTGACTGGGTCCTGATCCCAAGAAACCTCTCTTTTCACTGACTCCTGATACCTATCTCCCCAAACCTCCAACAAGTGGACAGAGACTGAAGACAAGAAAAGTTCACAAGAAGAAATCACAGTCTCCTCTCCTGAACTGAGGCTTCTGCTGGGCAGGGCTAGAAGTCAGGGTTCACCACTTTGAACCCCTCAGGGGCTTGAGTGGCTTTTGAGCTCAAGTCACCTCAACTTTGGGAGAAAGGGGTTTAAATAGTTAGGGACCCCTCCTTCCTATCTCCTTTGCCTCAACTTACCCCCATTTCCTCACTCCACCTTGTTTTATTTCCCCAGTAAAATAAACGTGATTTTTTTATTAACTGGCTGAGTGAGGGACATTTTAAACTGAGTTGGGAGTGAAGTGACCTCTATATACCTAATAAGAGGGGCTTGCTGAACAGCAACAAAGTGATAGAGGGTAATAATCTGGCAGACTAAGTAAGGGCCATAATTAGAGAAGGTTGAAGGGGGAAAACAAGCAGACTCACCCTCCTTCTCCTTCCTGATCAATCTTAATTCCAGATATCTCCTTTGCCTTGTCCTGAGGGGGAGAGCACTCTTTTCTCCCTCTCTGATTCTTTACCAACTGGAAAATACCCTCTATTACACCTAGAAGCAATCAATAGTTCTCTAATGAGTTTTCTCTAATCCTATAGTGTTATATAATGATATTTATATAGCATTTTTGTGTCTTCGGAGTTAAAATCCCAAATATTTTATATATTTATAGTGATTTTGAATTGAATTTCTTTGTATTTCTGCTCAGTTTTATTGATAATTTAGATAAATGCTGATTTATGAAGGTTTCTTGCAAATCTATGATTTTGAGGAATTTATTCATTGTTTCAGCTTATTAATTTTTAAAATTGATTTTATTTGACTCTGTATTCTCTAGCTAGAGTATCATAGTATCTGCAAAAGTGATAATTTTGTTTCCCTTATGCCATTGTTTATTCTCTTAATTTCTTTTTCTTATTGCTATAGCTAGCATTTCTAGCACTATGTTAAATAACATTGGTTATAATGGACATCTTTACTTTATCATTCATCTTACTGGAAGGTCTCTAACTTGTCTCCATTAGATAAAATGTGTTCTCTTGGTTTTTAGATGCTACTTACCACATAACAGAAAATATCAATTTATTACCATGCTTTTTAGCATTTTTAACTCTCCTCTATCTTTTCTATATTAGATATTTGTAGTATCTAATTCACATAAAATTTTCTAAGCTAAATTGTTTTTTAAGTGCATATATTTTAGTGATCTGTAATAGCAATTTTCATTAGTTATTATTTCTAGGCTACATTTGCACTAGGTTCTGAAGTTAGCCACTCAAATTTAGGTTTTAAGACTTCATGAAGCCATTTTGGGAAGAAGAGCCCCAAAGAATACCCATCTCGGTGTTTTTTAACCTGAATTCCATTGCTCCTCAAGGGTTCCATGAAGAGAGAGGTTCATGAATTTGAATGGCAAAAATTAAATCTTTATTTTCACTAACTTCTAAATATGATTTAGCATTTACTTCAATTAATTAAAAAACATCACTCTTAGGAGAAGTTCATAGACTTCACCAAATTATCAAAGGAGTCTAAGAAACTTGTAAAGAGGGAGTGGGCCCCATCTGTAGGGAAAGACCCTGAGTATAGAGAGACAAAAGTGTGGCAAAGAAGGTTGTCAATCTATGGCTAGAAGGAAGGCAAACTAGACATCTCTGCCCTCTTCTCCTCCTACCTTTCTTTCATTCTTATGATGAAGGGAGCATTCATCTCCACCATTAAGGAGAAAGACTGATCCTGCTGAACTAGAGATAGAAGGTACCTCAGAAGGGGTCTTTAGACTTCACCTGACAGTGAAAGGGGCACAAGAAACAAAAAAAAGAGGTTAAGAACTATCTATCTGTATCTAGGAGCTCTCCATTTCTCCCACCCCTAACAATTATTTTGTTCATTATATGAACATTGTTCATTATATTTGTTCATTATATATGTTCAATATATGTTCATTAAGGTCAATAATGGCAATATCGGGAGAAAACATAAAAACCCATTAAATATAGAGGACGAGAGGACCATCTGTATAACTTAGCTGAAGTAAATATTTTTAAATGAGGCAAAGCATCAGAGAAATCTCTGAACTTTTCAGACACTGGACTTCATAGGACTTTAGTCTTCTTATGGCAGATTCCTGAGTAGTTTAGACTATCATAAGACAAAAGAGGTCCTGAGACCTTCAGGTTGTACATTCTAATTCAGTTGCCACATTGTGTTGGTTCTACCTTTACAATATCTCTCTAATCCATCTTCCCCCCTCCCCTCTATTCCCATGGTCACAGCCTTCTTTGAGGCCTCACCTCTCATCTACACCGTTATAATTCTTTTCTAATCAGTCTTCTTGCATCTCACCCCCTCTCCAATAAAGATTCTTCACACAGCTACTGTGTGTAAAACCCCTCATCTCATTCAATCAGTATTTGTGACTCTCTATTGTACCTAGGATCAACGAAAGCCACTGTATTACCTTCAAAATCTTATTTCAGGTAACCTTTCTAGGCTGCTTCAATTATTCCAGAGTCAAATCCAAATCGAAATTGAGGCCACCAAACCACATAAAAGGATCCCTGTTGGCCACAAGTTGACTTAGAAAACCAATGTTCACTTATTTATATTCTATTTCATTTTTATTTATTTTGTTAAATATTTTCCAACTAACTTTTAATTTGGTTTCAGCTGCATTTGGGAGTGTTGAGGGATGCATGTGCTGGCCTCATGTTGGACACCTCTATTCCACAGTAAAATTGAATTTCCTTTTTTTTTTTGCCTGGGATGAACTCCTCTCTACCTCTTAGAATGTCTAATATCTGCTGAAGCTCAGATTAAATGCCACCTCTTACACAAAGCCTTCTTTAATTCTTCCAGCTGATAGTTGCGCTACCATTTCCCACATGCAATGCAAGATTATGTCTTGCATATAATCATTTATGTACTTGTCTCCTCAGAGAAAATGTAAGTTCCTTGAGGACAGGGACTGTCTAATTTTGCCTTTGTTTCCTCAGAGGTTGGCACATAAGAGGTACTCAACAGATGTTTATTGAGTAATGTGCTCCAGACCAAAGACTATATACTCTTGAGGACTTGATCCTTTCAGCTCTGAAGTTCCTTTTTGGGGCTGAATGTATCCCATGGGCTCCATAATATAGCCAGTCTAGGGTGCTTTGTATCCCACCCCAGCCTTCTTCATTTCAGGTGCCCTGATGCTTTTCATGAACTATAATGAAAGCAGTATTACTTTTGGTAGTAAAAATGGTATGTTGATCAATGTCTATATGGCTCCACTCTCTATCTTTTAGATTCTCCAAACCCAAACTCTCTAACTTGGTTATACATTCCCTATTTTACCCTTATGTATATTGTCTCACTCCCACCCCTCATCAGATCATAAACTCTGTGAGGACAGGGACTATCTCACTTTGTTATTTGTATCCTTAATTTATCATGATGCTTGGTATATAAAAAGTTCTTAATAAATGCTTTCTCCTTCATTTAAGGGTATCATTTAAATATGAGACCTCCCTAAAGTCTACATTTCTGAAAAGATTGATCAGATTGGGAGATAGTTTGCTGGAATGGATAGAGTTCTGGACCTGAATTCAAGACCGTTGGGCTTGAATGGTGCCCCAAGACACTTAGTAGGTGTTTGATCATGGGCAACACATATTGTAAGATCTGTGTTTGAGTCTGCAAAATGGAGAAAATAAGACTTCTATAACTTACCCCATAGGTTTGTCATGAGGAAACCTGAAGGTATCCTATAGACATGATTTGTTACTGTTACCTATGATGGAAAGTACCATTTTGGATGACTCATATTGAGATCTGAGATTCTGAGATCTGAGAACAGTGCTGGCTCTGCTTGTCTTACAATGTGTAGGTCACTTACTCTCTCTGGGCCTCAGTTTCCTTTTTGCAAAATGAAGAAATTGAAATTATGCCAGGAGATCATTCCTTTTGTTAGGAGAAATTCCCTTCTAACTCTGATGGTCTGTGATCTTTTTCTTTCTTTCTTTCTTTTTTTTTTGAATTGCAAAATGAATAAGTTCTTGGCAGAAATGGAGCTTCATTTCTTGTATTCCCCAGCAATATAGGGGCAGGCTGGCAATTTTTCTGCCTATGGCAAGACTCATAATATATGTGACTTGCGGGCATAAGTTATGTCTAAATTAAGTATTTAAGGAGAAAATAAAATCCTTGAAAGTGTTTATTTTCGGCATATTTTAGTCTCACTACTTTTACCTCCAGGCTAGGTAGCACTATTACTCTTATCTCAATTGTTGCTATGGAAACAGATTTATACTGTTCTTTCTTTGCCACAGTATTTTTCTCAGCCAGTTTCTATCTTATAAAAATCTTAACAGCAGTGAAACAGACATTAAGCCCCAAAGGATTAGAGATGGAATTTGTAGTTCCCCTATCCTACTACTCCCAGTTTCCCCCAACCCGAAATGTATCATTATTTAGCAATTTGCAGTTGTGTCATTTGTGGAACAATGGTCTATTTTCCATTAAGATTCACACTGACTGAGATGCAGCTTCTTCCCCAATAGCTAGATAATGTTGTTGGAGTCCCTGATGGAGTATTGGTGCTCTCTCTCTCTCTCTCTCTCTCTCTCTCTCTCTCTCTCTCTCTCTCTCTCTCTCTCTCTCTCTCTCTCTCTCTCTCTCTCTCTCTCTCTCTCTCTCTCTCTCTCTCTCTCTCTCTCTCTCTTTCTCTCTCCCTCTCTCCCTCTCCCTCTCTCTCTCTCTCTCTCTCTCTCTCTCTCTCTCTCTCTCTCTCTCTCTCTCTCTCTCTTTCTCTCTGCCCCCTCTCTCTCCCCCTCTCTGTCTCAATCTCTCCCTCCCTCTCTCTCTCAATCCCCCCCCTGTCTCTGTCTGTCTGTCTGTCATAGGCAGATGATTTTGTTTTTTTGATAACAGCTTTCTCCATCTCCACAAAGCACCTGCAGCATGGACATATCCTCCATCCTGAGTTGAAGGATGGGAATCTCTCACCATCCTTCCAAAAACATCAGACACATAGATATCTCATTCACCAACATCAAAGTGATAAGGTACCTGATGAAATTTCCTTGTCAGAAGCCTCCTTGGCATATTGTTAGGGCTTTGATTTCACTGTTCTTACAGAGATAGGGCAAAAGGTAAAGGAACTGAAAGCACCATGTCCGTGGGATTCCTTTTCTGGGAGGGAAATTTTTATCAAATTTTGATGCAAGTTTACTTTTTGGAAATCCTGAACTTAGACACCAAATAAATGAACATTTATATATACATTGTAGATTAGAAGAATATTGTACACAAAACTGCAAGGCTCTATTTTGTAATTGTTCAGTCAATTCAGTCCTATTTGACTCTTCATCACCTCATTTGGTGTTTTCTTGGCACAGATACTGGAATGGTTTGCCATTTTCTTCTCCAGCTCATTTTACATGAGAAAACCGAGGCAAACAAGATTAAGTTGTTAGCTTAGTCACACATAACTACTAAGTGTAAGAGGCTAGTTTGAGCTTGGGTGTTTCTGACTCCAGGCCTGACCCTGACCCTCTCTCCATTTTGCCTCCTAATTGCATCTATTATGTAGAATTTACTTTTCTTTTGGAAATATATATTAAATCTAACATGTAACTTTCAAGGCTGTCCTACCTGTCTTTGTTTCTATCTCGTTTTCCTTTTATTCTCTTTACTTTGTTCCCCCAATATAGTTTTTTTTTAACCCATACCTTCTATCTTAGAATTGATATTAAGTATTGGTTCCAAGGGAGAAGAGTGTCAAGGGCTAGGTAACTGGGATTAAGTGACTTGCCCAGGTCATGTAGCTGGTAAGTATCTGAAGCCAGATTTGAGCCCAGGATCTCCTGTTTCCAGAACTGGCTCTCTATCCACTAAACTACCTAACCCTACTCTCCTGATGTAGTTTTGCAAAGCCTCATTGTTCAACTTTCATGAGGAAATGAAGAGTTACTAAGTCAATTTTCCAAATAATTGACACTTATATCCTTTCTGAGGCACTAGAACTTTTAATTTTTAACTACGTGAGAGGGATATCTTTATAAACTATATTAATCTTTTCTGCCTTTTTCAACAACATATATCTTAATGAGTGATTCAGGGTCATCTATAAAAAAGTTTAGTTTTATGATCATATTTTCTGCCATAGTAGACTGTGAGCTCTTTGATAGTAGGGGCCATTTTGTTTTCATTTATTTATTTATTTGTTTGTTTGTTTGTTTATTTGTTTATTTATTTATTTATTTATTCATTCATTTGTTTATTTATTTATTTATTTGTCTTAGCATCCCCAGTATTTAGCACAGTGACTGGCACATACTAAGACTTTACTAATAAATGTTCATTTACTGACTAATGTAAAGAAAGACAATTTGATATTTGTCATTCAGTATTTTTCCTCTTGAAAATTGTAGTTGAGGTGTGGGAGTAAGAAGGTAGATGATGAAATGACACTCACAATGGGAACGGAAAGAGAGAGAATGACTAAGATATCTGTGGACACCTGGAGCCTCAACCCACCATTGATGCTGGAGGCTGAGATTTCTTTCCTCATGTTCCTTTGGAAGGAATTTATTCATTTGGAGTCCACACTCCAGAAGGCTAAGAATATCCTTGAGGAAAGGGCCAGTCAGGCAACTCAGAAGTGAAAAAGATCTCGCCAGGTACCAGACCACCATCTTTTACACAGTGATGCCTTTACAGGTGAGTGCTAGAGCCAGCTTGAATCTGCTCAAGAAAGCAAATTGTTAAAAATTTCATTATAAACATTTATGACTTAGCAAACACCTCAAATGAGGACCTTGTTTATTGTGTTTCTTTGTCTAGAATTCACAGAGTAATAGAAAAAATGTTAATAATGTAGATTAAATTTAAGAATGTGATTTGCATTTTAATTTTCTCAAAGAACTAGTTGTCACATGTTCACCAAGTCCACCCCAACCTCAGAAGTCCTTGAGGATTCTCTGCCTCTGCTCTCTACCAAATTAACCTAGATTTGTATGCTTTGGGGATTGCTGTTGGATTTTTAAAGGTTTTCTGACTTGTTATCAGCTGTCACTTCTGGCATACTCATCATCATCTTCAATCCTCATAATTCACTCCTTTTGGTCTACTGTGGGCTGGGGAAGCAGATAACCAAGCTTGGCAGAACTATGTCTAAAATAAGACCAAATAAACTCTGAGCAAGGACTTGAGCAGGTTTCTTTCCTGTAAGAGTAAAGCCTTTCTGATGTCTATTTTTTTTCTTGCTGTTCAGATACTTTTTAGGAGATGTGTTTTATTTTGATGTTCTCGGATTTGTTCTGGATAACTGAACATTCCAGATAAATCAGACAATGATATTATTAAGTGAGCCTCCCAGGAAAAGTTTGTGATTTCATGTTTGTATAACCGTGGTATCAGCAACTCTTTTAGGACACAAAGAACATTTTGAGGGATTTTCTTATACTCTTGGAACCTCCCAGGAAACTTCTGACAGTGTATGCTTAGGGTTCTGAAGTTGATTGCTCATTTGAAAACTTGTAGTTAGCAATAATATAGAATATTTTTCCTTCTTTTAATAGAAGTTTGAATGCGATTCACAGAATAAGCAAACATTTATCCCACAAAGCTATGTAAATAATTGAATCATACTTAGAACTAGAAGAAACCAAAAACAATTCCTTTATTTTACTGGTGGTGCAACTGAGGCAGGCACAAGCTAAGTGACTTTCTCTAGGTCACATAGTTAATAAGTAATCAAAGGAAGGATTTGAACCTTGTTCTTGACTTAGGGGGTGAGGAAGTCTAATATTCAGTATTAGTGGGGGTTCCTTATAGTTTAGTAAACTCATATGGCTTCTCTGGTGGGGGCTCTTTTCCCATCAATTTCTGTAGAGCTTCCTGCCTCTCAGTGGGAACAAGGTGGTGTTTTTTTTTAATTTCCTTCTTCTGGATATTCTTCATGGTTTTGCTTCACGGTCCCCAAATCTTCACTTTCTCAAATGACAGTATGGGCAAATATCTCAGTACTTGGCATGTTGACTAAAAGAACCTAACTTTCAGCATTCTTTTTTTTTAAACCATACTTTCCATCTTAGAATCAATATTGTGTATTGGTTCTAAGGCAGAGGAACAATAAGGGCTAAGCAAAAATCTAGGGTCACATAGCTAGCAAGTGTCTGAGGCCAAATTTGAACCCAGGACCTCTTGTTTCTAGGCATGATTGTCAATCCATTGAGCTACCCAGTTGTCCCCACTTTCAGAACTCTTTGAGAAGAAGGAACTGTGGTTCGAGCCAGGGTTTAGAACAGAAAAGAACCTTTAATTTCATATCTATTCCAGCCTTTGCTAGAAAAGGGAAGGGAGCTTGCTTTTTCTTTTTACTAGTGAGATAGCCACAAGCTGCAATGAATAGCCTTTAGAATACAGAGGCTATGCTAATGATTAAACACCCCAGAGAATGAAAACCCTCAGCCCAATTGAAAATGAAGTGTAGAAATGCAAGCTTTGAAGCCCAGCACCCTAGTACTCTCACATATAACTGAAGAACACATATAAAGAGTGGGAATATGAAGAAACTCGTATTCTTCCTAGCTCATGTCATTTGGACAGAAAAGGCAGTGCAGTGTAGCAGTCAGCATCTGCCTCTACCAATGACTTTTGTTAGGAAAATTTGCCTTCCTTGGCAACATGTAGATCTTGAATGGGGGGTGTGCAGAGAATCGTAGGATTAGACATAAAATCATAGATCTGAAACTGAAAGAGACCCAGAGATCACCCCACCCTCTCTTTTTACAGGTGAGAAAACTGAGGGCCTGACAGGTCCAAGGTATCAAGGACAGGAAGCATCAGAGGTTGGATTTGAAATCACATTCTTCAGCTCCAGAGCCATTGCCTTTCCCCTATTGTGGGAGGCAGGAGACAACTACCCAGTCCATCTATTAGGCTGAAGTCATCCCTAGTAATTATAAATAACAGATGTCACAGCCACCAGGCTAAGGCATGTAGCAAACAAGACAGAAGGCAGATGATGGTAGAGGCAGGGAGTGTTTGGGTCCTCCTTTGTAACCCCAAATGCTTAGCATAATACCTGGAATGAAAAAGTTCTTTTAAAAATTTATTAATAGAATTTATTTCCTAGTATCTTAGCGCCTTCTTCTCCTCTCTACACTGTAGACGATATCATCAGACAAACAGATATAAATGTATAGATTATGTCTTTCATCATTCCACATCTCAGTTCTTTCTCTGGAGGTGAATATTCACCAGCTATTCTTCAAATATTAAATCTGTAGTTGAATATGTTTTCTTGGTTCTTATTTTACTCTTTGTTATCTCATGCAATGCTTTTTCTGTTTTCTGTTTTTTTTTTAATTTTTTATTAATTGTCTGATATTTTCTTCTGGCACAGTGGTAATCCATTACAATCATATACCACAATTTATTTAGTCATTCCTCGATTGATGGATATCCCCTGGATTTCCAGTTCTTTGCCCTCACAAAGAGAGCTGCTATAAATATTTGGAACATCTGTAGATTCATTTCTTTTTGCCTGATCTTCTTGGGAAACAGACCCAAGAATGGCATTTCTGGGTCTAAGGTTATACATAGTTTTATGACTCTCTTGGCGTAATTCCATTTTGTTCTCCAAAATAGTTAGATTACTTCACAGTTCCACCAACAGCGTATTAGTGTTTCTATTTTTCCACATCCCCTCCAGAATTTGTCATTTTGCTTGAGTCATTTTAGCCAAACAGGGGGATAGGAGATGTGTTAGGTTTAAATTAATATCTCTAAGTTCTTAGTTTCTATAAAGTTTATTAATAATCACTTGAAACAGAAAAAAAAAAGATATGTAGAGATTTAAGCCTAATCTAATCTAATTCTGACCACATGGTTCTTCACATGGTTGACTGACTCAGCCATGGTACTCCACTGCCATCTCCAAGGGATTAGCACTGGGTAGAGTCACACCCACACCTTTTTATTCACATAGTGCCAGCATGCAAAATGAGATGAACCTGATCTGCAGTCCATGAGGGGGAGGGGATGAAACTCCCTCCACACAATGATACCTCAAAATTGTTTTGGTTTTCATTTCTCTTATACTGATATAGAGCAACTTTTCATATACCTATATATGGCTTTGATTTCTTCATTCCAAAATTGTTTTTATTTTTTTACCCATTTATCCATCAGGGGATGGAGATTAGTAAATTCTTAATGAATACTTATTAATTTTGACTGACTAATTTCCTGAGATCTCTCTTTGAGGAGACTGTAATATTTTATAGGGAAAATGGGTTGGGGATTGAAGAATAGGGGATACTGAAGGTTTTGTAATTGGGAATGGAGGAGTTGAAGGGAGAGAGGACTATGGCTGCTGTTGAGGTAAAAGGAGAGAGATGCCCCCTGCCCAGAGGCTATTTTTGAAAAATGGGGTTCCTGAGAAATTGGCCACTTATGATAGCCTGAGGGGACGTCTTCTCTATGGATTGATGTTGAAGATACCCCAGAGCAGGTAAGCATGGATCCTTCTGAGGAACAAGTCACCCTCCACCCCAGACCAAGGTTGCCTAGCAGGGGTCCAATAAGGACCATTTATAGTTGAATGGCTGTCCTGAGGTTCAGCTTCCTCTATGTCCTCTGAAATGATAGTCCTCTTACCTGACTGCGGTTATTTAAATAAAGATAAATGTTAATAACAAGTTTGGATTGGGAGGTATCAGGGAAGAGGGAATTTGAATTTCCCTAGATAAGGTTTGAGTCTCTCTCAGCTTTTGAGTTGAGGCCAGGTCTCACAGGCTGTCTATGTTAATCTGTGCTAGTTTTCTTAAGTTCAAAGTCTTAGCAGTAGACAGCAAGAGGAAGAAAAGTTCTGACTTTCAGAGCTGGTTGAGCCTGTCTCTTTGGGCTGACACCCCTAAAGACCAGCCTTACAGTCCAAACTGCTTCCCTTAAGTCCTTTTGTCTGATGAACATGATCACAGGGATCCAGGTAGAGCACACGGTTGGGAAATTCAGAAATAGAGGGACTTCTATCCAGAGACATGGAGAGAGGCTCCTTCTAGTTTGAGGGCCAGGAAGCAAGAGAGTCACAAGATCAACTGCCACTTCCAGTTGTCCCTCCCCCACCAACTGTCATTGTTGTCAATATCTTCTCTCTGACATTCCAACTGCTGTTTGTTCCAACTCAGTGGCAGAAAGTTCAAAACTTGCTTTAGTTTTCCTTTCCACAAGACTGAGAAGACTAAAGAGACATATCATCAAGGGCCAAACAGGTATAGTCAATTCAATTAAACAATTAATTAAACTCTGCTTGGAGCTGAGGATAAGTGCCCACCTCCCCCCTCAAAAAGACAGCTAGCCTTGCCCTCAAGGAGCTTAACTTCTATTGGTTTGAGTCATGTTCAAAGCAGCCGTATTTTTAGTCCTAGAGGAATGAGATACTCAAAGGCAATGGAAAGTAAAGTCTGAATCCATAAAGACAGATGAGACTCCTTTGGGAAGAAGTCACACAGCTTGAGATGCATCAACTCAGGGGAAATCCAAAACAACCACCCAAGTTTAGGCCAACATGGAAGGCAAAGGAGAATGTTAGGAGTACTGGCTCAGGGATCAGAGAACCTGAAGTCAGAATCCCGGTTTTCTCACTATTACTACCTTGGGTCAGTCACATAACTTCCTTTATTATTTATTCATTTATTTTATAGTTTACAATTAAAATTTTACAATTTATTTTACAATTAACAAAGAATTAAAAACCCTTGCCTTCCTTCTTAGAATCAATACTGTGTATTGGTTCCAAGACAGAAGAGTAGCAAGGGCTAGGCAATGGTCGCACCAAAAATGTCTAAGGTCTGATTTGAACCCAGGACCTCCCATCTCTTGGATTGACTCTCAATCCACTGCGATACCTAGCTGCCCCTACTTAACTTCCTTTATTCTTCAATTTCTTCACCTATACAATGATGGAGTGGGACTAGATTGCACCTGAGCATCCTTTAGATCTATGATACATGAAGACACAAGCAGATGGGAGTGGGTTGGGGGACAAGGCAAAACGTGATTCCAAGAGGGGCAAAACAGTCTTCCTCAATGTTCTCTGATTGTAGGATGTGCTGGGGCTGGAATTAACCTTGCTCCAGTTCTCTTTTCCCACAGACACTATGCAAAGATGCAAACGCAGTGTAGCAGGAGCAGCTTAGAGCCAGCTCTGACACTTGCCATCCCTCTTATTAGCAAGTGATGAGTCTTGCTTGACCGGAACGAAAGGCACGTGCCCAAGCCAGTGGCCCCCAGGCATCTGGCATAGTGGAAGAACCATCTCCTCACTTTTAAATAGAGGAATGCAGTGATCATATGCAACACACATCTCATGCCTTCACCCTCCAAATTGCATCCTTAAAGATATTCCTATTCTCGTCTTATTTTGGTCCCAGCGGGATCCTGGAGACTAATGGCTTTCACACCGGAGCATAACAGCATAGCTAATGCTAGAGACTAATGTGTGAGCAGCCTCTCTGGTTGTGGTGTTACCCACCTTTCTGCGTTAAGGTTGGAGCTGGGTTCACATTAGGCCCTCAGACTGCGGCTGGTGTCTAGAGCTGGCAGCTGTCGGGGGTTTAAATGAGAACTCTTTCAAGAAAATAGTTGGGTGGCTATTACAGGGCTTGGCTCTCATCTCCGAGAGAAGCTGCTTATCTGTGATTTCTGTATAATTCAAATGAGAGGCCCTGCATAATATGGTTCTTTCCTTTAAATTACTCAAAATCAGTGGCCTGGCCTTCCGAAAGGTCCTCTATGTCTGGCGGAATAAAAATGACTAGGAGTGAGTGAATGTCTAACGATCCCTAGAGCTACTCTGGTTTTCCTTTTCCTTATTAAGCAGGGAGGAGGGTCAGAATTGGTTTTAATGTTTCCCAGGCTTTCCTGATGTCCTCTTTTACCTCCCCCCACCCCAACCTTGAGGTCTCCACATCAATTAGCTTGTCCATTCCTTGTTTCCACATGAGTTAAATAACAGAGACAGAATAAAGTGCTCATCCTCTCAAAGGAATGAGAAAATCAAACTGAGATGTACCCACCTGTTATCATTAGGCATGGAACAGGTTTCTTTGTGCAAAGAAGATGGTAAGGATTGTTTGGCTGCAGAATATTTCTTAGCCTGAAGGCTGGATATCAGTTTATGAGGATTTGAAAAAAAATCTATGCTCAAAATCATTTTGCTGACTTTTTTTTAGTTACTGAATCTTCTGCAAGAGACATTCTAGAAAATTTGTAAAATAATTGTTTCTTCAGTGGAGCTCATTTTTGTCCCTTTCTTTTATATAAAAAGGTTACAAAACAAATTGATAACCCTCTATGAAAATCAATCTTTTTTTAAGTTATGTAATTGTTCCAAGTATGTAAACAATAACAGTTTAATATTGGCCATTTTCAGGGACTCAGATTACCGCTTTACAGGCCCTTGGATTGTAATATTTGAAATAGCGGATAAAATGTCTCAGAAACCAGCTAATGAGTCAAGCATCCTCACAGGGTCCCACCCATAAGATAATCCTTTAATATTTCAAAAGATCCATGCATTGACTGAAGGGTGAAAATGGGAGCTGAAATCCAGGATGTACAGAAAGATAATAAGAAAGCACTTGTGTCAAGTTCAGGTTTAGATGAATTACATCTTTGGAAATTGAAGGAAGTTTGGGATGGGGTTGCTGAGTCAGCATCAGTGACCCCTGAAAGATTGTGGAGAACTGGAGAAGGGCCACCTGAATGGAAAAAGGCAAATGTTGCATCAGTTTTCCAAGAGGGAACATGGAGTCTGGAAATTACAGGCTAATGTGCTTGACTTGTATTTCTAGTAAAGTTGTAAGACTCCATTGTTAAAAAGACCAGCTAACGATCATCTGGAAATAGAATATGGAAGCAGTAATTCCTAAAAAGTCAGTATGGCTTCATAGGTCAAACTCACTTCTTTTTTGAAATGGTTTATTAGACTGATAGATGAATAGGATAATATAAAAATAGTATTCCTATAGCGTCGCAAAATATTGCTGACTGCTTTTTTTTGTTACTGGTTTCTTGATTTTCATTATACCACAGTTATTTCTCAACAGACAATACAGCAATAGCTAATATGAATAACCTTCTGTTCATCTTGTACTATGTTTGTTGAAGAAAAGGGAGAGATACTGGGTGAAATTTAGTATAATCAGGTGAATTTGGAATGGGTTGAAAGCCTAGATCACAAAAGTAGTCATTAATGGTTGGATGCCATTTGGAAAACAACCTCTAATGAAGCATCCCAAGGATGTGTCTGATTCTGAGTTATTTAATATTATTCATCGATGTTTCAATAAAGGCATGCTTATAAAATTGGAAGATGAGATGCAAAACCAGGATGGAGAACTAATACATCATTTCAGTATGCAAAAAAGACCTTGAAAGGCTAATATGCTGGGCATTCAAATTTAGCTTGGTGAAATTATGCAAGGATAAATGTAAAGTCTTACTCAAGTTCAAAAAGTCAACTTCATAAGTCAAAGATGAGGGTGGAAGCGATAGACAAAAGTAGTTCCTGGTTTTTAGTAAGCTTGGTTTGAGTTGACGTTTAATGTGATAGTCAAAAAGCAAATGCAATCTTGGGCAGTGCTGAGAAAGGTTGTAGCAGAGGTATCTAACACAGTTTGCAGCTCACAACGCACAGGGTACAGCCTGAATTAGATTAAAGTGGAATGCAGAAATATTGCACAAAATGAAATAGAATAAAGTAGATGGTAGATAATGTAAATATGTGGTTTTCTATGTCTATGTGTAGCCAGCAGGAATAGGTTGAGTGGTTCCTATTTTTATTTGAGTTTGATGCCATGGCTTATATTCCTTACAGAAATGGAGAGGTGATAGTCCCACTGCACTGTAAAAGTTAAATTTAGTCTCTACTGATAGTATTATATTTTTAGAGGTTTATTAAAGATTATTAGAAATAAAAGATAAATACAAAATAAGAAAAGCACGTGCCTAGGGCACATTAACCCATTCACAACCTACTCACTACATCTTGCCTGTGAGGTAGAGAGATGCATGTGCTTAGAAGCGGAAGCAGAGAGCCCTTTAAATACTAAATTGTGTTCTTGCACTCAGGTGGGATTATAGGGAATTCTGGGAAGTACCAAGGACCTCTGGGGATTGAAGTCTGGAATTCAAATCTCCATACTTACAGCACTTGATCTTCATCAGACGCTACCTTGATTTCACTTCTGGATGATGCAGTTTAAGAACAGCATTGATGAGCTAGGGAATGTCCAGACCTAGATAACCATAACCTACACTGCTAACTGGTTCCTTTGTTAACTTCCTGTGTTAATTAATTATTCCTGAAAACCAGGTGCTATAATTAGTTGTTTCTAAGACAGTGATAAAGTGGATAGAGTTCTAGAAGTGGAGTCAAGAAGGCCCAATTTGAAATCTGATTTCAGACACTAAATGACCTTGACAAGTGACTTAATATCTTTGTGCTTTAGTTTCTCCATCTGTGAAATGGGAATATCAGCACCTACTTTCCAGAGTTGTTGTAAGGATCAAAATGAATAATATCTATAATTCATTGCAAATCTTAAAATGCTGTATTTTAGCCATTATTAACACTGGGCTTAGAAGCCTGATAGTAATGGTGAGAGTGGAGTGGTCACCTTTACAGCAAACATGATTTTAGGTAGGAGGTAGAAAAAATATTTGAATTCTCCCCCATTTGCCTACACACCTCTGCCTCTAATATTAAATCTGAAAGAGAGCTGAGGAACCAACTTTTCTGATATCTTCATATTCTGGAAGAAATTGAGTCCCTAGAGAAGACAAGATTTGCTCAGAAGAAAGCAAATTCAGTTCTTACTGATATTGAAGTGGACGTTATCTGAAGTCAAATGTAACTCAAATCTCATAAATTCTCATACTGCAAACACTGGAAGGGACCTCAGAGATCAACTTTTCCAACCCTTTTACTTTACTGAAGAGAAAATAAAGGCACAGATGTTGTGTCAGGATAGAGATTTGAATTCAGGTTTCCCGACTCTGCATGCCCAGTGCTACTAAAGCTAAATATACAGATAAGATAAACCAAAGGATTGAGGTGGATACATGGGGCTTTCATAATTTAAAGCAGGACTAAGACTTTCGGGACCTCTTGTTAATTTCCATTTGGGTCATTACCTCTACTCCCTTCCTAATGGAAAATCAGCCTCTGGAGCTACCCTAGGATTGGTAAACAAGCTCCACCCTTTTCTTTCTTGGTTAGAAGCTTCCACAGCCTCTTCTGAACAGCCCTAACCATGTCACCACAGGTATACTATTCTCTCCTCCCTTGTCCTTGCTTTATGTGCTGTCTCCCCTGGTAGGGCCTTGAGGAAAGGACTGTCTAGTATAATTTTATTTTTTACATTTCCATGTTTCCCAGTGTCAGACACATAATAAAAATAACTAACATTTTTATAGAACTTAATTCAAGGTTTGTAAAGCACTTTACATATGTACAGGATTCTCACAATAACCTGAGGAAGTAGGTGGTATTTTTATGCCCACTTCACAGATGATGAAGCTGAGGTATAAGTGAATCATCCAATCATGTGACTATTGTCTATGGCAAGATTCAAATTCTAGTTTTCTTGAGTTCAAGTTCAGCACAGTATCTCTATATACTTCATCTGCTTAATAGTAAACCTTTAATATTTATTCTGGGACAGTTAGGTGGCACAGTAGATAGAGTACCAGGCTTGGAGTCAGGAAGACTCATCTGTGTGAATTCAAATTTAGTCTCAGATATTTACTAGCTGTGTGACCTTGGGCAAGTCACTTAAGTCTGCCTCAGGTTCTTCATTTGTCAAGTGAGATGGAGAAGAAAATGGCAAATCACTCCAATTTCTTTGGCCAGAAAACCCCAAAAGAGGTCATGAAGAGTAAGGCATGAATGAAATGAAAATGACAAAACAAAAATGTTTATCCTCCCTCTCTCCCTCTCTCTCTCTCTCTCTCTCTCTCTCTCTCTCTCTCTCTCTCTCTCTCTCTCTCTCTCTCTCTCTCTCTCTCTCTCTCTCTCTCTCTCTCTCTCTCTCCCCCTCCCTTCTTCCCTCCCTCCCTCCCTCCATCCCTCCTTCCCTCCCTCCCTCCCTCCCTCCGTTTCTGTCTGTACCTCTGTCTCTCTCATGATTTATCTGTTTCTCTATCTACATAGTGAATTCCCCAGGAAAATACTTTGAGGGAGGCAGTACAAAGATCGTTATCTGTATTTTGAAGGTAAGAAAATCGAAGGTCAGGAAAAGGCCACTATTTTTCAGCTGTAGGACAAGCATTTGAATACAGATGTTTGGTTTCTAAACTCTGAAATGCAGTGCTCTTTCAACTCCATGGCTGATGAGTTCCCCCATCTTGTAGCCCCGAATTCTCAGATGAGCTCGGTTTCCTAATGCATTTCTGTTGTCTCGGGAGCACAGTTGAAACCCTCCGATCTCAGGCTCCTGTCTGAAGCCCCCTGTCCTGGCCAGGGCAAGTGAAGGCACATACACTGGGAAATTTACATGGCACTGGAACGAGGCAGCTCCAAAGAGGAGCTCAGCCAGATGCTGAAGTATTAGACACCAGCTCCTGCCAGAGGAGGTGAGACATGTGCTGGCGCAGGAGCACTAGCAAACAATCCAAGTGCCCAAGGGCAGGGCATTGAGACAATCAGCAGCGGAAGGGAACTTTCTTTCCTGCTTCTTTAGAAGGCTTGCTGCTACACTGGTGGGCAAGCTGTTGCAACTTGGGATTGCCGGGCTGATGGAGGCACGGTGCGCATGACGGACAGCGTCATTCCTGGGGCATTAGTGCATGGGCGCCTGATGGTAACAGCGTGAGACAGCTTTGAGGATGCCGTCAGCCTTTAAAATGGACACGCCTCGGTTCATATTTGCTGTTCTTCCATTTCGCTAAGCATCAGTACCTTTTTCCCTGGCATTTGATATGAGCTCCAATGGATTTTTACAGATCAGAAAGATTACATTCATAAACTTCCACAAGTTGGCAATGGATTAGCAACATTTTTTTTTTAACATTTGAAGTCTATTGCAACAGGTGCTTGTCTGAGTACTGTGTGTTTAGGAGAGGGGCCATTTTATTTTATTTTCTTCTAATTGAACAATTTTATTTAATTAATTAATAATATTTTTTCCCATGGTTCCATGACTCATGTTCTTTCCCTCCCCTCCTCCCACCCCCTTCTGTAGCTGCCATGCAATTCCACTGGGTTTTACATGTCATTCATCAAGACCAATTTCCATATTATTAATATTTGCACTAGGGTGATCATTTAGAGTCTGTATCCCCAATCATATCCCCATTGACCCATGTGATCAAGCAGTTGTTTTTCTTCTGTGTTTCTACTCCCACAGATCTTCCTCTGGATGTGGATAGTGTTCTTTCTCATAGATCAGGATCACTGCATTGTCACTAATGGAGAAGTCCATTACATTCGATTGTACCACAGTGTCTCAGTCTCTGTGTACAATGTTCTCCTGGTTCTGCTCCTCTCACTCTGCATCACTTCCTGGAGGTTGGTCTAGTTCACATGGAATTCCTCCAGTTCATTATTCCTTTGAGCACAATAGTATTCCATCACCAACATATGCCACAATTTGTTCAGCCATTCCCCAATTGGTGGTCATCCCCTTGCTTTCCAATTTTTGGCCACCACAAAGAGCGCAGCTATGAATATTCTTGTACAAGTCTTTTTCCTTATTATATCTTTGGGGTATAAACCCAACAGTGGTAGAGGAGCCATTTTAAATAGTTATAGTTACATAGAGCACTAGACTCAGGGCCCAGAGACCCCAGTTCAAGTGTCAGGTCTGACACTCTCAGGTGGGATGATAGGAGGCAATAATTAAACCTCAGCCTCATCTGAATGGGGTAAATGATGCTTCTATTACTTATCCCATATCAGCATTTAGGGAAAGAATCTTATTAACCTTATATAAACTAAATACTTTTTCTTGAAATCTGCTCCTCCTTTTCCATTCTCAATTTTTAATGCCATGAAAGTGGAGAATGTATAGAGTTAGAGGACTTGGTTTAAATTCTGGCTTTATTGTTTGTATCTTCAGGAAAGTCACTTAATCTGTTTGGAGCCAATTTCCTCATGTATGAAAAATGGATTATGAATATTGGCCCTAGGTTGTTTTAAGGAAATTATTTTTTGAACCCCATTGGAGATCTTCACAGAGAGGCTAGATGATTACTTGCTAGATATGTTGTTAATATCAAGGATTTCTAAGTATATTCCATTCATCACTGGAGTAAAAGGGCATAGGGATTCTCCTTCCAACTCTGAATTCTGTATTTCTGTGATTCTGTATAAAACATTACTTCTATATAAATGTGTCACTATTATTCGTTGACTTCTGAGGTCAAGTTCACCTTTCAAGGTCAATGGACTGTGATTCTAAGCATTAGTAATATCTTTCAAGCCCTTATTCTGATACAGTGAAAAGTGAGATGGAGCATGAAATATGGGGCAATGGGAATATGGGAGAAACAATGATCAGAAGAGACAGTCAATTTGGTTAAAGGATTTTGCCTTAGAAAGAAGAGCCATTTCTTCATATGATTCAGGTAAAAGAAAAGATGATGGTGGAAAGCATCTGTATGATGTGAGATGAGGAGGAGGGGATAAGGATGAGTTCTTAGAAAATTGCCTCAATTTTTTCAGTGAAATTCCAGAGATGATTTTCAGCCAAAAGGTTAGAGGGAAAGAGAGCCATGAAAGGACTTGGGAAGGATGAAGTTTCAGAAAAGCCACTGTGGTAAATGAAATAGTCAATCAATTAGATAGTTATAAAAAAATTGTCTTGCCACAGTGAATGTATCATGGTGGTACTTTCCAAAGTAATAGGGAAGTTCAGAGTGGGATAGTTGGGGGCATGCAATTCAGTTTTACCCATATTGTGTTTGAGGTATCTATGGGACTGACAACCATTTGGAGATGTGAGACTGGAAGTCAGGAGAGAGAATGCCCTGCGTAGAGATCTGTGGTGCCTCCTGAGATCACTCATACAAGCAGTTCCTCACTAGAAGGTCATTGCATTGATATAATAAGAGTTCTGGACAACATGCAGTCTCAAAGGCATTTGTTTTTACTCATTTCAATCTCTGCATTTGTTGTTCCTTCTTCTTGGAATGTCTTTTCTCCCATAATCCATCCATTACAATCTGGCACATCTTTCAAAGCCTAGTTTAAGGAAATCTTAATTTCTCAATGGAGGCTTCTTTTACCACTGACACCCATATACTGATCATTCCCTTCTCTGATCTTTTACCTATTAGAGTTGGTTAGATATTAATAATATTTGGAATGTTCTTTCTTCCTTCACAATCCCTTAACCTTATCTCTATGGAGATAAGGAGACCATAGCTTGCCCCACCTGACCCCTTCAATTAGGATGTAGCTATGAATAGCTTAGGATGATTTGAATAACCATACCCAGCTTCCCCCACAGTTAGATGGAGCAGCAGATAGAGTGCTGTGTGACCCTGAGCAAGTCACTCAACCCTGTTTGTCTCAGTTTCTTCCTTTGTAAAAGGAGCTGGAGAAGGAACAGGCAAGCAAATCACTCCAGTGTCTTTGCCAAGAAAACCCTAAATGGGGTCACAAAGAGTAGAAAGGACATGACTGAAAAACTACTGAAAGGAACACAGTTGCTTCGTGAGATTCCTTGGGACAGAATTATAATTAAAAAGAAAAGAGTTTGCTGTCAGTTTCTGAACCAGTGAGCCCAGAGAATACTTTTTCAGTTCCTAAACAAGTGCTATGTACTTAATTGGGCTGGAATACCTATTTTCAGAAAGCACATGAAGACCTGTAGTTACCCTCTGTGAACCTGAGGCCAGCATAACGGAATTTATTGGAGATTAAGTCAATGTGTTTCTGTTCCTTGCGTAATTTTTTTTTTTTTGAGGAATAGAGCTTGGTCAAAGTAAGCACAGGAAGAAATCTCACTGGGAAGAAATTTGCAGTCTCACAAGTATTATTGTGATACTTCGGTCATTTGGGGTACTGTAGGGATGCTCTCATTAAAGAAGGAGGATATCTTTATTAGAGAAAGGTTGACTGGGTTGTGGGATTGGTTGTGTCTGTAGCAATGGTGGATTTCTCCTTTAGAAGTAAAGCAGAAGTACAGGTTGACCTAGAAAAGGCTGATTGACTAAAGCTTGCCTGCTGGGTCTTATATAGTTCCTTGAGGAAGCCATGACTGGGAATAATGCCTGATCCCTTTATAGTCACACCTGCTCAGAATCCAATTTAGTCATATACTGAGGGTCTAATCAAGCTGTTGGAATAAACAATTGGAACTTGTCTTTGTTTTCCAATGGTTCTCTTTTTTAATTCCATCTAGTTTTCTATGACTTTTCCACAGAATTTCTCTTCATTAATTTTGGGAGCTGTGTGCTTGCTAGAGGAGTTGACCACTTTGGGTAGGGATAGGAAGCAATGTTCTGAAGGTGTGGGGCTGGGGTGGGGAAGGGAGATAGCTATGAACTACAGAAATTAAAATTCCCCAAAGTGAAGATGGGCTCTTGTTGTCATGAGAACCTAATAACAGTTTAAGGGGAAAACATTCTTCCCCTTTAGGTTAGCACTTAATTATTTAATTTAACCTAATAAGTATTTATTAAACTCCTCTTGTATGTGCCAGGCATTTTTCTGGGTTCTGAGGATACAAAAAATTAAATTACATTTACCTTCAAGGAATCTGGAAAAATACATACACAGATGAGAAATTTGTATATGTATATATAAAGTAATATTGGAGAGGGGACCATCGACACCCATCATTCTTCTCTCCTCAGATGGTGAGTTTTTTGTATTAATTCATGGCCCTATCCCATTTAGAGCAGGCCAGTATGTTTTTAAAAAGTATTAGCTTTATCCTCAGAATTTATTTTGTTCAAGAGATTAAAAGTTTGAACCATTGACAAAGTTTACTGCTAGCCTAGATAGATTAAAAAAACAACAAACAAACCAAGGCACAAATCAGGGATTCCTTCCTCAGATTTCTGATGGATAGGAAAGGATGATCAGCACAGAAAAGCTATGTTCAACCGAATCAATACTGTATTCTTTCTGAATATCCTTTCCCAGAGAAGGCTAAGTCACTTTCTTTTGGATAATTGTTGAATGGACTTAGGGTCTCATTTCATTCCAACACAGAACCTGAGCAATACAATAGGATTGAATCCTAACTTATAACAGAGGTTTACGGTGAAAGGACTATGCTCCAGACTCTTCCCCTTATCTACTACACATAGTAGGAATTCAATAATAATGTTTTTTATTCATCAATTTTATTTTCAGGTATCTCAGCCCTACCATTTTAATCTCTCCCAGTAAGCCTCAGTTTTCTCATCTGTAAAATAAGAGATTTGAACTAGATCTATTTTTGTGTTTTATGGTTTATGATTATACATATCTAACATCACACGCAAAAAAAACTCAATGCTACATGTGTGGACAGTGGTTCATTATGATCTCTTTCCTTTTTGGTTATGTAAAAGCAAAGTTAATTATTCTTCATTTTACTAGTTTTTGAGGGAGGATATATATTTTCCACTCTTCAATACTGCCATATATACCTTCCTATCAAAATACAAGTCCATTTTCTTATTTCTTGTTCTCTTTCTAGATTGTTTACATCAAATTCCTAAGCTCGGTATCTCATGCACTTGATTGGTCTGCTTTCTCTCCTCCACATCTCCCTGGTTATACAAATACCAAGCAGCACCAGGTGTTTCCAAATACTGTTGGGTACTTTTCATTAGAAGGAAATGAAATGATCAAAATCATGTCCAACTATTGATCTGTGACAACTGAAGGACTAGAAAATACGTGTATGTAAGAAAAGAGAGCCTAATTCAATTATAAATGTTGACCATTTGCCGAAAACCAAGATGCAAACATTCAATCACAAATGTTTCCTAAAAATACCCCCAAACCTCAAGCCTTAAAGTCAGCAAATCTAAAAGTCAGTGCAGGTACTTTCATCTTCCCCCTTTCACATAATGCGAACGTTTCTGTATGGTTCAGTGTGTCTCAATTAAGTTTTGACTAGCCCACCATAAAGCCGATTGAAGGCTAAAGGTTTTCCTTTTATAAATCCTTTATCTTTTCTGTGTGCCCAATACAGGCTGTTCATCAATGTGTTACACTGAGGACCTGAAGAGATATATGTTATGTGGAAGATCCTCCCCACATTCCCAGAGTTTTCAGAACACTCACTGCCCCTTGAAATGCTTTAAAATCCCTCCATATAGACCTTTCAGCCAGAACTGATACTGCCACAATGCAGCCATCAATCACTCGGCGTTTATTTGGAAATACCATCAGGTGATGGATTTGAACAGAAATGGGAAATTTATCCAACTTCGCAGGCTTAGTGCAGCATTCATGATAGGTATCACTTAATGGGCATGTTTAGAGGCTGAGACTGTTCGCCTGGAGTTGTTAGCTCTGGGAACCAGGCATGTTATCATTGTCTGAGTTTTTGCCATCACTTTGGGTCCATGATGGATTCTGGGCCAGTTGGTACTAGAATTACACCCTCTTTTTATAGAGTATTATTTTATCTGGACAAATTTCTTTCACATCTCTCATATTATTTGGTTCTTACAACAACTCTGGGAAGGATGACACTATTTTCATTATCGTCATCATACACATTTACAGAGAAGGAAACTGAGGCACAAAGAATTGAAGTGACTTGTTCCAGGTCACACAGATCTTTAGTGGCAGTATTTGAATCCAGGTCTATTGCTTCCCAAACCTATTCTGCTTTCATTAAAATCCTATTATCAAAATTTAGCAGGGACATATAGTTAAAAATGAGATGCTAACATCCCTGGCTAACTTTTCTGCATTTCATCATATATAAAATGCCTAGTGAGTGTGGGACACAGCAGTAATCTTAGACACAGTTGACAAATCTCAGATATCAGATTAGTTTCATTTACCACTGAGCCATGATCAATAGCTTTATCATTTCAGGACCATCCTTCTAGCTGCACACAGGTATGCACAGATAAATGGCTATATGAAAAAGAGAGCAATTTATTGCAGTGGACAGAGCTCTAGATTTAGAGTTACAAGGCTTGAGTTCAAATCCTACATTTTGGTTCTCTGTTTATGCCATCTTAGGTAAATTGATTCAATTCAGGAGGCATTTTTGAAGAGCCCATTATTTATAAGACACTGAGAATACAAAGGCAAAAGCAAAACAAAAGGGGGAAAGATGACAAATATATAATAACCAAATATAAATATATACAAAATAAATTCAAGAAGAAGAAAGATCTAAAGATTGGGGAGAGATGAGGCTGAAAGTAGAATTCCCCTGAGTTATGCTGTGATGTAAAATTATTTAACTTCTTTTGGTCTTAACTTCCATGTTCATTAAATGAGAAGTGATTTTGAACCTTTTGTAATGTCATAAAGTCCTTTGACTATATAGTGAAGACTATAGACTCCTCAGAAAAACACTTTAAATGCATAAATTAAAATAAATGGAATTACAGAGGAAACCAATTATATAGAAAAATAATTTTCAAAATATTTTTTAAAAACCCAAGTTCTTAGATCCCATGTTTTGAATCCCAGCTAGATAATAGCTAAATTGCATTAGATCAAAATCTTTTGATGAGTCATGTCTTTTCTGGATGGGGCATGTATGGCCATATAAACTGACTGCTTCCCACACACTTTTCTGTAGCTGTGTAGTGATTGACTACACCTGATTCAGTTCCAAATCACTGTTCTAGTGTCATGAATAATAGTTATTCAGAATGATTTCATATTTTAGGAAAAGAAAGAGGCATTGAAGGACTGAATCATAGGACAGCCTAACTTCGAAGAGGGTGGGCATTTTCCCAACAAATTGCTGGAATTGGTGTCATGGGCAACAAAGACAATATGAAGAATGGATGTCTAGAATCACAAGGTTAGGAAGGACTAATTAGTAGAGAATAATTAAGGGAAGACAGTATTTTGCCTCTGGCTTTTTTCTTATCGGAATAAAATATATCCAGGAACTAGCAACTGAGCCACCAAGTACAAATTTAGGTGATTCTAAGATTTTTGTTGCCGTTGTTATGTTTTGATGGTTCCAAGATGAGAAAGGCAGCACAGAAACCTGACCTATACATGGTGGCTGAATCTGCATCACTAGGATGCTATGGCCTATGTCATTTTCATTCATGGACTCTCTTTCCATCTACCTGAACCTCTGACAATTTCATGTCCATGTTAATTCTAGGATTGAGCAACCTTTTACATTGATCCTTTTATCTAGAATGTATTTCGTTCCCCCTTCTATTTCTTCAAGGCCTCCCTATCTTTAACAGGCCAGATCAAATTCCATCATTTCTACAATTCACTTGTTAATGATTTCAATACTTATTGACCTTTTTGAAGTCCAAGAGGTACTTATAGTTTATTGTACAGTTTAGAACACAATCAAAATTTATGTATATAGATAGGTTTGTGTGTATTAATTTTTTATCACAATTTTCAAAAAATTAATCGAGTTATTACGTGCCTCCTATGTTCCAGGAACATATGGTAGGCAGTGGTGCAGAGAAGGCCAATTTTGGGAATTAGAGAATCCTGTGTTCAAGTTATTACTATGTGACTTTGGGTGAGCTGATTAACTTCAGTGTTCCAGGTGCTTCTCTAAGACTAAAAGTCTTGTATATATCTGCTTAAGGAATATAAATTCAACAACTGTCAAGGATGTATTAGAAAAGGGAAAGATTGGTTGCTGAGAAACCAATTATAAGGCTATCACAACAGTCCAAGCAAGAAATGATAAAGGCTGAAATTAGGGTGATGCCTGAGTGAATGAAGAGATTGAGTGGCTGAGATATATATGTAGGATCGATTAAACTTGCAGATGATTAGCTTTGAAAAATGAATGAAAATGAATAGTTGACCTAGAGGCAGAGCTAGGATGGTAGAGCAGAGGTAGTAACCCACCTGAACTCAACTAACATTTCCCTCCAAGTAGTTTAACTCCTCAAATTAAATACTGGAGATACAGAACTGACAAAAGATCAAGGTGAGAAAATTTTCTACTCTAAGGCAAGTTGGGAGGTTGGTAGGAGACATCTGTGACCTCCTTGTGTAAGCTGACCTAGAGCAGTGGCAGCACCAGAAGTGAGATTTGAAAATGGCCATGATAGCAGCAACCACTCTCTAGCTCAAAGATGTCAAAAGATTGGACAACTGGTCACAAGCTGTTTATAAAGAATTCTTTGCTGGCACTGGGTATAACTGGTACTGATTGGCAACTCTATTTCCTCTATGCAGTTCTGTATCATAGTTCCAAGGTAAAGAGAATTTCTTATGGTTATTTTCAAGGGAGCAAGGGCTCTAGTCATAGTAATAGTAAGGCAAAGAGGATTAGTAGTTCTTGTAGCTGGAGGAGAACAGAACCAAGAGTTGCACTAGCATTTGTGGCTATAGGTAGATAGGAACCCTTCCTTGAGTAAAGACTGGAGGTCAGAAAAGAAGGATAAGACCCCACCTCTTTGTAAATCATACCACTTTGGAAGCACTGAAAACTTGCAGACATCAAGAATAAGCTGAAATCAGCAACATAAAAACCTTGAGGCTTCAGAATGTGCCTCCAGACACCCCAGGTGAACAGAGCCCAACTTTAACAGGAAGTTAAAGATAGTCTGGGAAAATGAGCAAATGACACCAAAAATTTGATCATAAAAAGCCACAACCATAGTAGTGAAGACCAAAACACAAACTTAGATGAAGATAACAGTGTGAAAATTGATAAAAGCAAAATCTCAAAGAAAAATGCTAATTGGAACCAAGCCTAACAGGAATTCCTGGATGAGTTAAATAAAGAAATAAATAGTAGAGGAAAAATTTAAAAGAGAAATGAGAGTGATATAAGAAATTTATGAAAAGAAAATTAAGAACTTGGTCAAAGAGGCACACAAGTACTGGAAATAATATTTTAAAAAACAAATAAACAGAATGAGCCCAGTGGTAAAAGAGAAACAAAAATTCACTGAAAAAAAGAACTGAGCTAAAACCAGGATAGGCCAAATGGAAAAGGAGATATGAAAGCTCACAGAAGAAAAAAAATTAAAAAATTAGAATTGGACAAATAGGAACCATTAAGTCTATGAGATATCAAGAAACAATAAAACAAAGTCAAAAGAATAAAACAAATAGGAGAAAATTTCATGGAGAAATAACTGACATGGAAAATAGATCAAAGAATTATTGGACTACCTGAAAGGCATAATAAAAAATTATATTTTAAGAATTTATAAAGGAAAATTGCCCTGCTATTTTAGAATCCAAGGGTAAAATAGAAATCAAAAGAACCTATTGATCACCTCATGAAAGGGATGTCAAAATTGAAACTCTCAAGAATATTATAGCCAAGGGGTAGTGAGATAGCACAGTGGATAGATCACCAGGCTTGGAATTGGGAGGACATGGGTTTAAATTTGGTCTCAGATATTTCCTAGTTATGTGACCTTGGGCAAGTCACTTAATTCCAATTGCCTAGAACTTGTCATTCTTCTATCTTAGAACTGATACTAATGCAGAAGATGAAGGCAAAACCAAAAAAAATATTCTAGCCAAATTCCAAAGCTCCCATATCAAGGAGAAAATATTGTAAACAGAAAGAAACAAGTCAAATATCATGGAACCACATTGAGGATCCACAAGATTTAGCAGTTTCCATGTTAAATGAATGTATAACTTGGAATATGATATTGCAAAAGGGGAAGGAGCTAGGATTACAACCAAAAAGAACCTACCCATCAAAACTGAGTATAATCCAGTAGGGGGGAAAAAGAACATAATGAAATAACTAGAGTTGAATAGAAAGTTTGACATGCAAGCACAACACCCAAGAGGAGTCTAAAAAGGTAAACATAAAAGAGAAATAACAAAGGATACATTAAGGTAAACTGCTAGTATTCCTATATGGGAAGATGGTGCATTTAACTCCTAAGAACTTCATTATTGAGAGAGTTAGAAGGAGTTTTCCTACACAGAGGGAATGGGTGTGAGTGAATTATATTCATATGATTTCCAAATAAAATTAAGGGATGCCCAATGGTCTAAAGCTGTGCACACTCTTTGATCTAGCAATACCACTACTAAGTCTATATATTTAAGAGATCAAGGAAAAAAGCACCAAAGAACATATATATATATATATATATATATATATATATATATATATATATATATATATATATAAATATTTATTGTTGTTGGCAAAGGGTTTGAAATTGAGGGGATTCTCATCACTTGGAAAATAGCTGAATAAGTTGTGGCAAGATTGTGGTGGAACATTCTTGTACTATAAGAAATGACCATCAGGATGATTTCAGAAAAAAACCTGGGAATATCTATATGAAACAAAGTAAAATGAACCAAGTCTGAAGATCATTGCATGCAATAACAGCAATATTATAATGTTGATCAACTGTGAAAGACTTTGCTACTCTGATCAGCTCAGTGATCCATGACAAAAGGACTAATGATGAAAAATTGATATCAACTTCAATATAGAAGACTGATGAACTCATGATACAAATTGAAATATAATTTTCTCACTTTATTTTTTCTTGCCATTTTTGTAGTGTGGTTAATATTAAAATATGTTTTGCAAGATTTCACAAATATAATTCATATCATATTCCTTCCTTCTCAGTGGTTGGATGAAGGGTAAAATAGAATTTGGAACTAAAATATTTTAAAAATTATTAAATGCATAAATAAAAATCTAAAAGGAAATTAATATCTAAAAATGACTCCCAAATTTTGAAGTTGGGCAATTGAAAGAATAATGAAACCCTTAACAGAGACAGAGAAGTTAGCAAGTAAGTTGGGTATATAGAGTACTAATAACTCTAATAAATAGCTAACATTTAGATGGGCAGCATAGCATAATAGCTAGAATGCTGGTTTTGCAACCGGGACAATTTGGGTTAAAATCCTACCTCTAACCCTCACTGGCACTACGACCTTGAGCAAGTCACTTTTTTTTTGTAAGCCTTCATTTTCTTCATCTGCCAAATGAGAAAAATAGACTATTAAATCTATGTTTCCATAAATGTTAAAAATGGAGTGAAGAAGGGGTGCAGTCAGGATGGTAGAGTATAGACAGCAACTTAGTTGAATTTTCCCAATATTCACCTCCAAAAAACTTGAAAACAATAGTTGTTATTTTTCATATCCTACTCTTTGTCATACCCATAGTCATATCTTACTCTTTGTAACTCTATTTGGGGTTTTCTTGTAAAAGAACTAGAGAGGTTTGCCATTTCCTTCTCAAGCTAATTTTATAGATGAGGAAACTGAGGCTAAAAGACATAAGTAGCTTGTCCAGGGTCACATAACTAAGAAGTGCCTGGGGCTATATTGAAACTCAGTCCTCTTGGTTCTAGATTGGGACTCCCTAGCTGCCTCATTATTTAAAATGATGCCTTAATCAAATTCTGGAGTACCAGAGCTACTGAAAGGTCAGGGTGAGGTTTTTTTTCTTACACAAAACAACTTAGGAGATCAGTAAGAGAGCCCTATGACACTGAGGCCAGCCTGGAGTGCAAGAAATCCTGAGTCAACACCAGCAGCAAGTTTTGGAGGCAATTAAAACAGTGCCAACAGCAGCTTTGGGAGATCTCAGCCCAGAGATGATAAGAGGGTCAGACAACTGATCAGAAAGAGATTACAGGGAACCTTTTGATAGCCCTGAGTACAGGACATTGTTTTCTTATATACAATTCCAGAGTGGAGGACCTCTAGAACTTGTGGCAATAGGAGATAAGAGGTTGTGATCACAGGACCCTGGTCTCAGTTCTAAGACAGAAAGATTTATCACTCATGGTTATAGGGGAGAAGGGTCCCTTTCTGGGTAGAGAACAGAGAACAGATAAAGAAAGCAGTAATCTCACCTCTCTTTGGATCATAATACCTTGGAAGCACCAAAAATTTACAGACCCCTCAAACAGGCTCTGAAAACTGGAGCACAAAAACTGGAAACTTGGGATAGTGTCCCCTTTATCCTTGGAGCAGAGCCCAACTTTAACATCTAATTAATGTTAAAAGTAAAAAAGTAGATTCAAAGAATGAGCAAACATCAACAATAATAATAATCTGATCATAAAAATCTGCTTTAGTGCGAGGGAAGATCATGACACAAACTCAGAAGAAATATCCATGTTAAAAAAGATACAAGCAAAGCCTCAAAAAAGTGAACTGGAAAAAAAAACTCAATAAGAATTCCTGACATAGCTAAAAAAATTGGGAAAATAAATGAAAGCGAAGGAAGAAAATTATGAAAAGAAAGTCAATAGTTTGGTCAAAGAGGCACAAAACATACCAGAGAAAATAATATCTTAAAAAAACACATAATTTGTCAAATGGTAAAACAGGTACAAAAACACATTGAAGACAAAAATTACATAAAAAGCAGAATTGGCCAAATGAAAAAAGAGGTACAAAAGTTGACTGAAGAAAATAATTCCATCATAATTGGAATTGGGCAGGTGGAAGTTAATAATTCCATGAGACACCAAGAAACAATAAAACAAAATCAAAAGAAAAAATAGAAGAAAATGTTAAATATCTCATCAGATAAACAAATGACCTGGAAGATAGATTGAGGAGAAATAACTCAAATATTATTGGACCCCTTGAAACCTATGACCAAAAAGAATTTCAATATCCGATTTCAAATTTTTTTCAGGGAATTCTGGTCCTATATCCTAGAATTAGGAGGTAAAAATGGAAATTAAAAGAATCCACTGATCAGCTCCTGAAAGAGATCCCCAAATGAAAACTCCCAGTAATATTTTAGCCAAATTCCAGAGCTCTCATATCAAGGAGAAAATATTATAAGCAATCAGAAGGGAACAAATTTTAGGATCACATAAGATTTACCATCTTCTACCTTAGAGAAGTATAGAACTTGGAATAATATTCTAGAAGGTTAAGGAGATAGGATTACAACTGAGAATAATCTACCCAGCAAAAATGAGTATCATTCTTTTGGGGAGTAAAAAATAGTTAATGAAGTAGAGAACTTTCTAACATTGTTGATGAAAAGATCAGAGCTGAATAGAAAATTTGACTTTCAAATACAAGACTCAAGAAAAACATAAAAAAGTAAATATGAAAGAGAAATCAAAATAGACTCAATAAAATTGAACTGTTTACATTCCTATATGGAAAGATGAGGCATGCAACTTCTACAACCTTTATCACTGTTATGGCAGTTAGAAGGAGTGTACATAGAAGGGAACAGGTATGAATTGTCTCCAATGGAATGATATCCAACAAAATTAAATTAAGGAGTTAGCAAGAAAATGCACAGGGACAAGAGGGAAGGGAAAAGAAAGGGAAAATTATGGCACATAAAAGAAATGTGTAAGGAAGAGCTTTTATAATGGTGGGGAAAATGGTGTGACAATGGTGGGAGAAATGCTTGAATCTTACTTTAATTGTAATTGATTCAAAGAGGGAAGAACACACACACACACACTCACTCAGTTGGGCAGAGAAATCTATTTTGCCTAATGGGGGAAAAGAGGGGAAGGAAATAAGAGAAAGATTCGGGGTTGATAAAAGGGAGGGTATATTAATAAGGGAGGCAACACTCAGAAGCAAAACAGAATTTTGAGGAGGAACATGGTAAAAATATATAAGGATAAGTAGGGGGAAAATAGAATGGAGGGAAATGTAATTAGTAATCATAACTGTGAATGTAAATGAATGAACTTATGATGGAAAAATGTTATCAATCTCCAGAGGAAAAAAGGTGTCTGAGTCTAGATTGAAGTATAATTTTTTCACTTTATTTACTTTGCTTTTTTCACAACATGGTTAATATTGAAATGTTTTGCATGATTTCCCATGTATAAATGATATCGCACTTCTTGACTTCTCAATGGATGGGGGAGTGGTGGAAAACAGAATTCAGAACTCAAAATTTAAAAAAGAATGTGAAAAATAAATAACAAAATTTTAAAATTTTAAATTTTTCTCCCACCATTGTCACCCCATTTCCCCCACCATTATAAAAACTCTTCCTTACACATCTCTTTTATGTGCCATAATTTTCCCTTTCTTTTCCCTTCCCTCTTGTCCCTGTGCACTTTCTTGCTAATTCCTTAATAATACTCAATTTTTCCCTTTTCATTCCTCTTTAGAGAAATGCCCTTAGGTGATTTTATTTAAAAAACACCTCTTTCCTTCTCTCTCCTTCTTTTGGCATTACTTCCTTTCTAAGATTGTTACGATCAATAATAAGGAACTTTTTCTTTGTAGCTCTTTCCATTTCAAATATTCTTTCTTAAGTTTAATTTTCATCTTAAATGTTGAGTTAAGTAATGTGAATGCCATATGTTCGAATTGACAAAATAATTTTTTTCCTCTTAATAATTGAGGAACAAAGCATGAAGGTGCTGTAACCTCATGCACCTAGAAAAGGGGGATGTGTGTATAGTTGTAAGTGGGAATGAGATTACATGCTCTTGGTTCAGCCACTAGATAGCACTCCCATCACAGCGTTGAAACCTGTCATGATGGCTGGCGTTATAAGACTGAAGGCAGCTTGCAACACACAGACACAAAGGAGTTTCACAGCTCAATATTGTGTGGGAAAGGGCAACTCCTGGGATTAAATTAAGAGCTTTAGGAAACACTCTGTGGATGGAACAGTTGAAACAATTTCTGTGTTCTCCAAACTCCCATTAAGATGATTAGCCCATCAAAGGAAAATTGGTGAAATTCCTCAGCCAAGGGTGAGGCAGCAGCATTAATTTTTCTAATGAAGCAGCAGCAATTTCCTCCACCCATTCCACTTATCCTGAAATATAATCTTACCACCTGAGTAAATGGTACCTTTGAACTTGACTTTTTTTTAGGGACTAGTAGGTGCTACAAACCAAATTATGTGGATCAAAGTAATACTTAACAACCGAGTTAGGTAACTGAAGGTATTTTCCTTCACTGTTTCTCTTTTTGATAGAGAAAAATTGATCAGTAAGGGTACCTGGCATTTGAATAAATATGTCTACCTTTAGATATAGCAAGTTCTCATTTTACTTGCTGAAAATTGTGCTCAGTCATCATCTAGTGTGACCTCCTCATTTTCCAGATGAGGAAATTGAGCTTAAGAGAAGTGAAATGTCTTGTTCACGATCACACACGTGACACCATTGGCATTTGAACTTGACCCTCTGATTCCAAATCTAGCATTCTTTTCAGTGTACCATACTATCACCCTAGCATCCTACAGTAACAGGGAACTCACTGCCTCTCAAAACAGCCCATTACGTCTTTGGGCGTGGCAGAGTGATATGAAGAGTTGAAGGTACTATAGAAGGAAGAGAAAGAATGCTTAATGGGGAGCCAGGTGTCTATGATTTTAAATCCCTGTTAAAAATTGTCCAGACATATGCTACTGGCATTAAGGTCACTGAGAGGAAGAACTGAGAGGGTGATTATGAGATGGGATTCAAGTTGCATCCTTTAGTGAGGACAGTGTGGAGAGGGAGAGATTAGGTTCATGGTGATGCCATATCAGGGGTCCTCTTATTTAGAACTTTGGGTGGAGAGCTATCACATATGTCGAGAATGTGTTGCGTTCATGGATAACTAAATGATAGTGTATTTGAGGAGTGACCCTGGTATAAAAAAGAGTCAGTGGATTTATAGGAGACACTGATGGAATCAGTTTGTGCCAGGGTGCGGGTGAAGCTGAACAGACACCAGCTTGACATAGAGTCTTGATCGGAAAGTGATTGGGGAGAAATACCTTGAGGACAGGATAATGAATGACCTGGGACCTTGAGTCACCTGACTATTCAGGGAGGAACCAGAAGAGGGCAGCAGTGAAAAACTGAAAATCACTTGTTTCATGCAATCTTTTGTGAATTACAGTTTCTGAGCTTCTTCAAGTTCTATCGCAGGGAAACATTTCCCATGCTTGGGAGTCTCGTTCAGGGTAAACCAGGGATGCTCATCACACATGACTGGAGCATGAGAAGTGGCAGTGTAAAACAAGACAGTGCACTCTCTTACGAAAATCCATGGATCATAGGGAGGAAACACGATAAAGAATGTGTTTAAAGTTAAAATAAAGCAGAGACAGGAGAAATGAGGTGGGAGTATATTTCAGACAACTTATTTAGAAGGAAATATTGAATGATGAGTTGATGATGCAGATTAGAGTTATATTAGAGAATTTTAACCCTTGGCATATCTGCTATAGGTTGTATGAGAAGAGGATCTTAGATTAAGAAGGATATTTGCATATCTGCTACAATTAGGATGAGATCTGGATCCTCTAGTCCCACCACCCCATGGGAATCTGATATCTGTGCAGGACACCTGGGACTGTATCTTCCTAAGTGTTCTTGGGACCTGCTTAAAGGAGATTCACAATAGGATGGGGTGGGAGTGCTTTGGAGAGAGTGTAAAGCATTGTAGATATTCCATCGCTAATATTGGTCTAAGGATTATGTGGTTAGAAACTTTTAAAATTTGTTGGGTAGCTGGAACTAAGGTAGTCTTCCAAAGGCTTTGTCAGCATTAAGCTTGCCCTTTTTGGCCATGATCATTTTGGCTGAATTCTGGTGGTGTGATTCCTCTAGCAGTATCTGGTGAGAGATAATGATGTAAGGGCAAAGATCTTGGGGGCACCTTTCTTTTGAAGTCTTTAACCCATGGCCTCAATGTTTTATTTTCCATTTTAGGTAAAGGGCAGGAGTCTTTGAGATGATGAGTTTTGGAAAGTTAGGAAGGGACTCTACTATCCTGATGTTCCCGAGTACTTTCCAACTAGTTAGCATCAGTACCCTGAAGAGCAAACAATAACTTTTGGGATCTCTTCCCAGAGATAGCTGAACAAAAATTCATCCCTTAGTGATGCCATGTAAATTTGCGAAGACCAATACTGGGAAGTTACTGAGCTAAATTGAGCCTACTTACTACTTCTTCTCCCTAAACTGAAGTGGTCCATGGGGAAAGTATACCCCTGAGGAACTGGAGGAAATGTTCATACATTTCTTCTTGTTATATTTAAAAAAAATAAATGTATCTCTTTGTAAATGCTAATTGGTGTTAAATGGAAATGAGACACCAGTCAGTAGACCCTAACAATGTGTGTGCATGGTAAGGTGGACATACACACAATCAACCAATAGGACCTAGAGCCAGTGACAGTAGAGAATAGATACCCTCAAAACCATTAGTGGACCCTAAGGTTCTACATGGAGGGAAAGATTCAGAAGGGCTATGGCTGGGGATTCCTTCCTCTGGTCTCTAGGAAGTGAACCAGGCTAGAATATCTGCCCCACTAAATATTTCCAGTCTGGGGGTACAGTTCATCAAAACAAGAGCCAGTTCCTTTATTGCTAGCCCTTAGCTTAAGAGGAGATAAGAGCACGAAACTTGTGCCTATTGGCTTGGCCTTTTCCCACCAAGTGCTAGTTATACATTACCCAAACAAACAGAAATCAGAAGTTACACAGATTAGAACAGAAGTCTCAGACTTGGCCCCAGGATCACATGGTTTCAAAATTCTTCAGTGTACCTTGAAACAGATTAAAATGCATTTGGCAAATGTTTAACAAAATAAATAAAAATAAAATATCACAATGTTAATTTGTGCTGTTTCTAAGTCAATATGCAGTGGCAGGAATTCATTTCTGGTTGACTTTGACACCACTGGGTTTAGAATATATAAGAAAAACTCATTAATTAATGAATGAGCTCCTCTGATAGGAGCAAGATAAAATTTCAGCTCAGATCTAGAGAGCAGTCCTGATCTTATGGAAGAGGAAAACTTTTCTTCTTGAGCCCTTAGGGAGGTAATCTAGAAATAGAGAATTGTTGAAGAGTCCCTTCTTCTATGTGTCTGAAGCTTCCAAAGATGTTCCTACTCCTTCTCCCTCTCCTCTTTTTTCCTTCTTCTTTACTTTCTCCTCCTTCTCATTTCCCTCCTCTTCTTCCTCCTTCTGCTTCTACCTTCTTCTTTTCCTCTTCCTCCTATCTTGAGTTGATCCGAAGAAAGTCTGGATCACATGTCTCTCTTGAAGAATATCAACCTTGAGAAATGTCTGAAACTATCAATGTCTCTCACAGAGATCTGCAGTATCATGTCAGCTTTCTCTCCACCATTTGAGAGTCATATAACATGTGTAGCTGCACTCAAAATGTCCTTTACTTGACTAGAAACTTAGGTTATACATGTAATCAGAATTTAATACATATTTGTTAAATTAACTGATACTTTATTATGTAGCTGCTTTTTATGGTAATTATTAGGCTACATTTAAAAAATCCTATGCTTTAGGTTATTCTAAGTTGAGGTAATTTTATTTATTTTCCTTCAAAAATAGGTCGATTATAAGGAGAGTTTTCAGAAGAAATGCAAATGATTAACAACTATGAATGTTTGGAACATATTTACATCTATTAAGAAAATGCAGATAAAAATATCTCTGAGGTACATTTCACACCAACAAATTGGCAAAGATGGCAAAAAATTGCAAACGACAATTTCAGAAGGGCTGTAGAAAGCATTATTAGTGGAACTGAGAATTGATCCTATCATTTTGGGAAAGTGGTTTGGAATTATGCAAAGATGATGAAAATTGCTATAACCTATGACTCAAAGAACCCACTTGCTAGATATATACCCCAAGCAGGCCAATTATAAAAAGAAAAGTCCACATACCCCAAAATATTTATAGCAGCACTTTTCATGGTAGCAAAGAACTAGAAATAAAGTAAATGCCAATGATTTAGGGAATGGCATAAGAATTGTGATATAATGAAATGTCACTGCTCTTTAGTGCTGAATATGTTTTCAGAGAAGAATGGGAAATATAGCAACTGATGCAAAGTGAAGTTAGCAGAACTAAGAAAACAATACACATAACTTCTATATCACAATATATATGGAAAGAATAATAAAACAATCTAAAATGAATGCTGAGCAATTGTATTTGCCAATATTTTCCATAACAAAGAAATATGAGAGTGAGCCTTCCCCTCTTCTTTGCAGAAATGGAGGACTTTTTCTATTTAGAGATGTAGATAATGTAGAACCAATGCCAGATTGAAACGTTATTATAGAAAAAGAAGAAACTGGAATACTTAGCAAGTTCTTGTTGACTTACTGAATAACCTGTATGAAAGATCCTTGATTTAATGGAATGAAACTAGGCTAAAAATCAGGAAATATGGCACCAAGTAGCTAGGGATAAGCCATTTAGCCTTTCTCTGCCCCATCTTTCTCATCTCTAAAATGAAAGTCAAATTATTATCCCATAGTTCATGACTGGGAGAAACAGCATGGTATAGTGCAGTGATGGCTAACCCTTTAGAGGCTGAGTGCCCAAACTGCAACCCTCATGCCACATGTGAGCTGCCCCCTCATCCAAGACAGTGGAGGGAAGTAGTGCTCCCATTGGGCTGTTGGGCAGAGGGTCTGGTGATGTGAGAAATGGCCTCAGGTGCAGTGGAGATGGGGAAGGGAGCAGCTCTTTCTAGCACATGTGCCATAGGTTCACCAACATGGGTATGGTGGATAGTGAATTCCGGTTCAAGACCCATCTCAGACATATACTAATTGTATGGTTATGGCTAAGTTACTAAACATCTCTGTACCTTTGGACAACTTTTTAAGGCTGTAAGTTGTAAAATAGTTTCTATTGTTGGTGGAGGGAGTTACCATATTGAGGTTCCCTAGACGGATGAACTCAAAGGTCTGGTCTGAAAAGAAAGTGAAAAGAAAATTTTCATGGTTATGGAGAGGAGGGTAGATTATACAGGGTGTTTCCAAAGTCTTAGTGTAGTTTTAATCTATTAAAGAAAGCTACAGTAAAACTTTTGAGACGCCCTATATATATGGAAGCTTGACAAGAAGTAAAGAATTTGATATACTTACTAGGTGTTACTATTATTATTTTTATTTTATTAGTATCAAGATGTTCATTGAAAGAGGTCTGTTTGTGTCTACCTTTTTAAAAATCTCTCATCAGAGCTGGGTTAAAATGCCCATATAAGGAGGTCATATTGAAAACACGGTACTTGTTTAATGCCCTTTGGGTCAATCTCCTAAAGCTCTCCTGGAAGGAGATGCAAAGCTCCCTGAATAAGCCTTTTAATCCTTGTATTATTGCATGATTATTTTATTTTTCCTTTGTCCTTTATAGAGGTGTAGAAATATAGAAGAACCGGTTGTGAGACAGGCATGATTGCAAATGTTTTT
Organism: Monodelphis domestica; assembly: GCF_027887165.1. Lineage (NCBI taxonomy): Eukaryota > Metazoa > Chordata > Mammalia > Didelphimorphia > Didelphidae > Monodelphis > Monodelphis domestica. Next base: position 131,048,363 of record NC_077230.1, on the reverse strand, counting down.
TTTTCCTTTCTCCTTCCCTTAAAAAAAGTTATTTGGGTGCTCATTAAAGGTATCCAATTACATCATTACCAAATGAGTCACCCTATAACTACTGTGAGTTTCCTACACTATCTCCAGGTTGCATATGGCCTTTTATTGGTCTCCTGGGCGCAGAGTGAGACCTATCTCTTTAAGCTGCTATTGCCCAATGGGGTAGTCAGAGGCTGCTGCTGGTTTATGTGGCTGCTGGTGACTTTTAAAGGTTTTAATTAATTGTGTTTTTTAATCACGTATGTGCTGTAAGAGTTCTGAACTGAAGGACATAATTTTTAAAGGCAAAGAAAATAGAGCAACAAACAAACAGAGGCCCACTGGTGTTTGCTATTGATGATTTTTTTAAACAATGAAATGGAAATATTTTGTTTTTAGGGATTATTGAAGAATGCCTAGACTCCCTTGCACAGACAGTTCCACATTCCTGGAATGCTCTCCCTTCTCACTTTCTCCACATGGAACCTTTGGTTTCCTTCAAGATTCTGCCCCAGTATCAGGTCCTGCAGTAAGAGACCTGGCCTGATTTCTCTAGTTGGTTGTTAGTCTTGTGGTACTAGGTAGGTGCAGTGAATAGCACTGGGCTTGGAGTCAGGAAGACCCGAGTTCAGTTTTAGCCTCTGTCACTAACCAGCTGTGTGACCTTGGGCAAGCCACTTTACCACTGTGCCTCAATTTCCTTAGCTGTAAATGGGGTTAACAATAGTACCTATCTCCTGGGGTTGTTGTGAGGAATATTATCAAATGAGATAATAATTGTAAAGTGCTCAGCATTGTACCTGGCATGTAATCAGCGCTTAATGAATGTGTATTCCCTTCCATTCCCCACTTGTATGTTTATTTTGTGTGTGTGTGTGTATATATATATATATATACATATACATATGTATATGTATATATATATATATACAGGATTTTACTTATCTATGATTATATCTCCCTATTAGAATATAAGATGCTTGCAGACAGTGGTGGTTTCACTCTTTTAAAAAATGTGTATCCCTAGTAATCAGCACAGTGCCTAGGTCATAGTCGATATGTTAAAATAATTTTTAACTGGTTGATTTCTTATGTGCACCACGACAGGGGAGAGTCTTCATACAATAGAAGGTCAAGAATATTAGCCAGAATTATCACGCAAAAGGACTAATCAGGAGCCAAGTGTCTAAGTCATTAGGCTAGGTAGGAAATAGAGAAATTAAACATCTAAGAGGGAAGTCAATACAGTAATGTGAAGTTGTCAAGAACAAAAGAAATTTGAGATGGAGGGAGAGGAAAAGCAATTTAGCTCACAGGCAAGAAGAGTTAGTTGAAGGAGAAAGATCAATAGCAGAGAAGAGAGGTCCTTACGAACTTGGAAAAACTTTCTATGACCTGATGGTGGGGAGTGAGTCAAACTCTGGGGGTTCAATTTACCTGTTGGAGCTAAACTTGGAAATTTTAACACTTTCACTGGAGCAGAAAATTGACAGAACTCTCAAGAGGTCAATTGGTCCACTCTCCAAACTGCCTCTCAAATTTGTGCCTAAATCCTCCAGTATTGATATTTGTTTTATATATGTTATATATATAAAACAATGTCTACTGCTACATTTATATTTTTATAAGGATATTGTTATCAATGTATAGACACATAAATATAGATATCAACATAAAACAACTATCAGAATTGCTATTTTATATCTCTATAGATTTGTTTCTTTTTCAGTCATTTGAGATATGCTTGACTCTTGATGACTTCATATTGGGTTTTGTTGGCAAAGATATTGGAGTGGTTTGACGAATTCTTATCCAACTCATTTTACAGATAGAAAAAGGGGGTAAGTAGGATTAAATGACTTGCCCAGGATCACACAGCTATTAAGTGTCTGAGGCAAGACTCAAACTCAGGAAGATGAAATTTCCTGCCTCTAGTGGCAGGCCTGGCATTCTATCCACTGTGCCATCTAGCTGCCATTCTATCTATAGGGGGTCTAGATATTTCCATCACATGCCTGTTCTAGAGTTTAAAGCCCAGTTCTGTTAGAGAAAGTTTCTTTTTATTTGACTTGATTCTTCTTTTTTTAACTTCAGCCCATTCATACTTCAGTCCCTAAAGGACAAAGTTGCTAATAATATGGTGGAAAGAAGATTGAACTTGAATTTAGAAAATCTGGGTGACCGTTTTCTTGGCTGTGCTTCACTTTGCTTCTTTGTCCACTTGTTCTATGAGCATTGGCCATTTCCTTTCCTCCAAGGATCTCCGTTTCCTTTTATTGATATTAAGTTAATACTTTGGTTGGTTGTTCTGAGCTCCAAATGAGATGATGCATGTAAATGCTTTGTAAGCTGTTGAGGACAACATCAATTTAAACAAATGTTATTAATAATAACTTTTCAAAGGATTGACATTTGACACAGCATGAGGCAAAGTTTGTCTTTGCCTCTCACCTTCATTTTTCCATGACTCTCTCCCTTCTTGATGTCTTACACTTCTAAAGCAGTTTATGATTTAATAAGAATGATCTATATTTATAGTGAGAGACGGCCAGGTAGATGGTTAGAAAGCTGGCCTCAGAGTCCTACAGCTTGGGTTCATGCACTTTCTCTGACACTAACTAGATGTGTGACCCTTGGCAAATTACAGCCTCTCAGGACTTTAGCCAAGGCTTGGCAAACGATGGCCCAGGGGCCAAATCTGGCCAGCTGCCTGTTTTTGTATGGCCTGAACACTAAGAATGGCTTTTACATTTTTAAATAAGCCTTATTTAAATACCCTTTTATTTAAGTACATCTTAAAATAAATTTTATTTAAAATGTAAGAACCATTCTTAGCTTGTAGCCATACAAAAACAGCAGGCTGGATTCAGTCTGAGGGTTATAGTTGGCCAAGTCCTTCCTTGGACAACTTTCAAACTTTAAATTACACAAAAAAGAATCAATTTGCGTTGGCAGAGGGTGTTTCCTCTTCCAGGAATTCCCTTTACCAATGAGATTACAAGCTCTATTTCTATCCCTATCCCTTTTTATATACTTTAAAGATTAAAAGCACTTTAGGTGAATTATTTCATTTAAGTCTCTCTTTTGTTGTTCAGCCTTGTCCAGCTCATCATGACCAACCTTTGGGGTTTTCTTGGCAAAGATAGTGGAGTAGTTTGCTAGTTCCTTCTCTAGCTCATTTTACAAATGTAGAAACTGAGGCAAGCAGGATTAAGTGACTTGCTCAAAGTCACAAAACTAATAACTGACTGAGGTAATATTTGAACTCAGGAAGGTGATTCTTCCTGACTCCAGGTCTGGCACTCTATCCACTGTGCCACCTAGCTGAAGAAGGTATACCTAGATACTATTCAATGATTGACTATACTGTTTACCCTCCAATATTCTCACTTCAAAACTAAATAGTCACAACTCTTTTATTTATATTTTTCAACCCTTTAGTTATGATGAACCTCTCTTTTCTCAACCCTATGTTGTTATGGAACCTTGGGATTTGAGGGGCCAATTTTGGCATTATCTTGCTTCCCTTCATGCCTTCACAGGACTTCCTAGTCATTTCCATGCCATTTCTGCTGAATGACACTAGAGACACTGACCCCACTTCCTCCCTCTCCTCTTTCTAGCTCCCTTTTGTATGTTGCCTACCCCATTAGAATTTGAACTCCTTGAGGGTAGGGACAGTCTTACTTTTATTTGTATTATTTAGCATAGTGTCTGGCACACAACAGGAGCTAATAAGTTGTCTATATCTATCTATTAAAGAAATAATTAAATTGATAATGTCAGATGAATTGAAATATTCAGTGCATGGCTATTTCAGTTCTAATGTCAATTTTCATCATTTGTGTTTTATTTAGCACTTTTGGGTCAAATGGTTTGGAGATGGAAGCAATTGTCTTTTTGGTATTTTCACAGCACTTACTTATGGATAAATATGGATTGACCTTTATAAAGGGCACTTATCTTCTTTCTTTTAGCTCGCCATTATAAATGTGATGTTATTTTCATGGACATTGTTAAAAACCAAACCAGACCAAGAGAAGATCTCAGAGATTCAGAATTGCTGTTCGGGAACCCCATGCTATTAGTCGCTTTAAAATTTGCCAATTGCTGCATGAGTCATATCTGTAACCAGTGTATAGACACAATGCCCTATATATATTATACACACAAATAAATACACTTATATGCATATGTTTTATATATGTATATACACACATACTTCCCTCACCCCCAAATGAAGTAGAGCAAAATAGGAGATACTGTAATGTAATGATAAAAGCATTGGGTATGGAGTCTTTGGTCTTGAGTTCCATGAAGGCAGCATGATACAATGGAAAGAGCACACTACTTTAACATCAGAGGACATGGGTTCAAAACCCACCTAGAATGCTTATAACCTGTGTTATCCTAGATAATAACTACTTTCTTAGGCTTCTCTGTTACCTTCTCTGTAAAATGAGGAGGTAAGACTGGATGATCTTTAAAGTCCCTTTCCTAGGTCTATGATTCTGACTTTGTTGTGTATTGCTTGAGCGGTTTTAGGTAGGTTACATAGCTTCTTGGGGGTCTTGGTTTTTTCCACTAATGTTAACTCATTTGGTGGCATAGCCAGCCACTCACCTGATCTTATTTCAACCAGATGGATTTGGCCTTTGGGATGCCCAAATATGCTGGAGCTGAGAGAGTTTTTCGCAGAGAAATCCATATTTAGATATTTTGTATAAGATTTTTTGTTCTTGTCATAATAATATTAGTAAATAAACACTGTATAATAAGAAAGATTAATACTAAACGTCTACTAAAACCTTCCTTGTATTAATTATTTCTTATTTTTCCAAGGTATAACTTTGCATATATTTGTTTTCATATTGTCTCTCCCATTAGATTGTAAGTTCCTTGAGGATAGGGATTACCTTTTGCTTTTCTTTGTAGTCCTAGCACTTAGCACAGTGCCTGACATACATTATGTGCTTAATAAATGCTTTTTGATTGAAAACAAAATCTACTGAGCAACTCCACACTCATAGTTCTCTTGGATCTCTTAAGTCCCAAGGCCCAGAATCAATTCAAATCTAGAAGTTACAGGAAATGCATAGTCAGAATCTTCCTTGAAGTGAGCAAAGAATCTTGGTTTAAAATACAGGGTCTTGGCTCCATATGGGGCATAATATTTGGGTTCTGAAACAATGGAGAATTCATCTATCCACTTACTGATGAGGACTTCTGACCACTTCTGATCTCAGCTAGCCCACCATGGATAAGCCTTGTTGTGGGAGAAAAACACCCATATTTGGAGCAGGGTCTCACCCCAAGAATGGGATTCAGATGCCTTTCAATCCAGAAGTAAGAAAAGAATTTTTTTTTGAAGAAGAGCTTTAGGTGATATAATAGCTCAACACTGGGTCGAATAGTCTGGGGGCTAATCAGGTAGTCCTAGGGCTGATGGAATAGCCTGGGAGGGTAATAGAATAGTCTCTCTGGAGCTGATAGAATAGCATCTCCATAGCCCTGGTCTGATGGAGTAGCCCAATAGGTAATGGAGTAGCAGCTCTCTCTGTGGAGTCACAACCCCTTCAGCAAAGTAGCAGCCCCAGCTATAGAGTAGCAGCTTTCATCCTCTGTAGATTGGTGTTGGCATATTTATTAGGGTCTGGGGACTAATCATCTCCTTTCCAGAGAAATCTTCACCTCTCCCCAAAGCATGGAAAATGGGCATGGTCAAATTGGGGTGGAGGTGTATTTTGGAGTTGTCATAGGGAGTAAGGAGCATGAGCAGGTTCTGGGGCTCCTCTTAGAATGCCAGAGTGCCCATTGCACAAGTCCCTTGTCCACCTTTTCATCATCTATTAAAGAGGGAGAGATCTCTCCACCCTTCTGGAATGGGAACATGGAGGCAGTACATTGGAGGACCACCATAGGGAATTAATTATGTCTTACAGTTCTTAACTAAAGTAAATAGAGCACAATGTGAGTAATTAATAAAATGGATGGAGCCCAAAGTGATCAATCTGCAATTCGTGCTTGACTAATGCTAAAACTACAGGTTTTGCAGTTGATGTTTAACCAGTGCTAACTGGGGAGAAATACAATATTTCAGAGTATGAGGTCCCCTTCCTATTCCTCCTCCTCACTGCCCGCTGCCAGCCTTCACCATGGTGAGGAGACTCAGTAGTGAGGAGCTGCAACCCCAGCAAGGAACCGTGTCTCCAGGTCAACCCCAGCCTTTCACGCCTTGACCTTGAGTGCCAGCACTCCATTTGCCACACCTGACTTCCTCTTCCCCTCTCCAGGTCAAAGCCTTCACTGCTCTCTGTGACAGGGGAGTTGGGGTAGGTCAGAAGCGCTTACAGAGACAGACAGAGGCATTGCATGCAAAATGGAAGGGTCCCTCTGTTTGCCAGTCCCCTACTCAAAACATTTTAGTGCCCTCCTATTACCTCTAGGATCCAATACAAACTCTTTTGTCTGATCTTCAAAGCTCCTCACTATCTAGTCTCTTTCTATCCTCCAAACCAAAACTGATTTCCCTGCATGTCCCTCTAAGGGCCAGGGATTGTGGTTTCCTTGCTGTTCTTCAGACCCTCTGCTTTTCAGTTCTTTGCCTTTGCACTGAATGTCCACCTTGCCTGGGATAAGTCATGCCTCCTCCACCTTGTGTAGACTTCTTGGAATCCCTGGTTTCCTTCAAGACTTTGCCCAAGTGCTACCTTCTATGGTCCGGTATTCTTGGTTCTCCAACTGCTAGTGTCTTCTCTCCCTCTCCAGACTTCCTTATAGTCATTGCATCTCTGGTCTGTACATACATGTATGTGTATGTGCTGTCTCCCTTGTTAGCACAGAGGCAGCTTGAGGGCAGGGCTTTTTTTCCCACTTTTCTCTCTGTCTCCAGTTGCTTAGTCCAGTGCCAGGCTCATAGTAGGCCCTATATTAAGTTTAATTTGCAATATTATTAATTATATATAATTATTATATAAATTATAAGTTAAATTAATAATTTATTCATGCCCATTGATTGATTGAGTGAAAATTCTCTACGGTCCCTGTTTGCCTCCATTTCCTCATCTATAAAGTGAGCAGGAGAAGGAAATGGCAAACTCTAGTATCTTTGCCAAGAAAACTCCAAATGGGGACACCAAGGGTCAGACATGAGTGAAAACAACCGAATAACAACAGCAAAGTCCCTTCTAGCTCTCAACCCTATAATTTGATTAGCCCGAGGTGTGAGCCAAGCCTTGGATAGACTGTCAGGATTATTTGAAAGCCAAACATGATTCTTTAGGGTCCAGAAAAGTATTTCAACCAGAGAAGCAGCAACTCTTCCTACCCCTTGGGGAAGAACACGTCTTTGCTAATATAACAGTAGAAAAAGAACAAAAAGAGCCATCAAATACAAGATCTTTCAGCAGGGAGGACCAAGATTATCCAGCAGAGAAAGGCTGCCATTCTAGCATCTCTGACTTGGCTCTTGATTCATCAGTCACCCAGGTGAAACTCCCAGAGAGCTCATTGACCTTATTTTACTATGGAGCAGACACTGATATGCATCACAAAGTCCTGGTCTCTGAGAATGAATGGCAGGCTCTGTCTGTAGACCGCTATGTGGCAGAAGCCTCCAGGATGATGTAGCTGTGGATAGGAATTCCCTGAGAAGCGTGAGGGGGAGAGATGTGAACAGTGCTTGCTTGTGCTGAAAATAGGCAAATGCATTTACAAGGCTCATTTCCCCAGTTCATGTTCCTCTCTCTCTTCTTGCCCACCCTCCCCCAAAGCAGGATGATGCAACTGGGATAAATAATCACAAGGAGCATGGATGCCTGCGTAAATCGTTCATTATTATTTGTGTTGGACTTGGAACCTTTGTCAACACGGATCACACCTAATGCTAAGGCATGCCTCAACTCGGTCCTTGACGTGTGCGGCTGTTGGTGAATTATTCCAGTTAGAGTCTGCTGAAATGTATTGTGAGTTGACTATGGAGTCAGTTTGGAGAAGGAACGCTGTGTATTCTCAGAGGACTCCAGTGAAAACAAGATATCTAATATGTCAGTGAGCATCCTCACCAAGAAAACCATTGCAAAACCCTTCCATTAGGGCTGTTACTGGAATCTTGGCAGCTCGTTTTTGCCTTCTTGCTGGGAATTATCTATAAAGTTATGGTTACGATCCTGCCCTAGAGTGATACTCATCATGGAACACTTTGTTATTTCTTCTCTCCCAAGGGAGTATATGTTTACAACCAGCTCAGAACCTATCACGAGAATCAATTTATTCCCCTCTGAGGCTTTAGAAGGGAATTTGCCCTTTTTAAATAATCACACATTCCTATCATGGTTGACCCTTGCCTTCTTTATTGGTTTATCCTAGACCAGAAACCATCAACTTGTAAAATATTTTCAGGGTCATTTCTTGTTTAGTGTTTATTACCAGAGAAGGAATTGAATTTGCAGATACTATGGGTGATTGGGGCAGCTAGATGGCACAGTACACCCAGCAGCAGGCTTGGAGTCGGGAAGACCCGAGTTCAAATGTGTCCTCAAACTCTAGCAAGCAATGTGACCCCAGGCAAGCCACTTAACCTTGTTTGACTCAGTTGGTTCATCTATAAAAGGAGCTGGAGAAGGAAATGCTAAACTGCTCCAATATCTTTGCCAAGAAAGTCCCAAATGGGGTCCCAAAGAGTCAAATGTGACTGAAAATGATGGAACAACAATGGGGTGAATGTCTCTCGCTGGATTCAATACAAAATATCTGTCAATATGAACATCTGAAAGGTGATTATCTTGCTACATAGGGGTCAAAGATTTAGAACCATAAGGGATCTTAGAGATCAGTCTAACCCCTCAGTTTACAGATTAATAAATTATGGTGTCAAAGAGTCCCCTAGGTAATCACTAGCAGTTCTAGGAATCAAATTCAGGTGGTCTGACTCCATATTTCACATGATGACCTCCTGAAGAATAGTCACCAAATGACCTGCTACACTGCCTTGGACCTAGTAGATACTGAATAAGATTTATTTTCAAAGAATTTTAGAAAGACTTAATATAGAAAATGGAACTTTCTTCCACATTTTCCATGCTCCAATCAAACTGCAAGAGCTACCTATTCTTTATATCCCAATTTGACTGCTCTCTCTTTTAGGAATGTTCTCCCTGATGACCCCAGTTCATAATGAATGACCTCCCACTACACTTAGCTCTCTTGGGAACTCACTCAGCTCTTTGATTACAGCTTCCTCATCATGTTAATCAGACACTATTTTGTGTAGGTGCCATCTACATATGCAAGAAAGTTTCCTAAGGACCTAGGCTGTAACTTATCTAAACTTTGCTTCTTCCTCAGCATTTAATTCCACATTTTGCACCCAATAGGCATTTAATAAGCATTTGTTGAATTATATTTTTGTCACATCTAATGTCCTTCAGTCTGAGGTCCTTAGACAGTGGTGGAACCCTAGGATACATAGAGTATAGGCAAAGCTCAGGGAGCAGAGTAGAAGGTCAACATGGGAATGGGCTTGGCTAGAGGGAATGAGCTAATGTGGTATAAGGCAAAGAATATTATTGCTGAAGATGAGAAAGTCCCAAATTGTGGTTGAGGCTCTTCCTTAACTTTGAGTGTAATACTTTATCTATCTGCAACTTAGTTTCCTTAATTGCTAAATGGCAGGATTGGATCTCTCAAGTCTTCCATATGAACCATTCAGTGGTTCTATCCAGAAGTCAGAGATCAAGGTTAAACAAGGTCTGGTGAACAAGCTGGAACATTCAGTCACTGAGGCAATGAATGTCAGCTTAGTCAAAAACAAGAAGAGCTAGGAAGCATCAATAGTGCTGTGAGAAGAAGCCTGGATTTGAATCAGAGGATCTGGGTTCTAATTCTCACTCTGCTACTGTAAAAATTAGACAGGAATCCAGGACGTCAGTCCCCAGAATGCCCTGTAATCTCACTGAATTCTCACATGGGCTGAGATCAAGAAGGTATTTAAACCTGGTTGTGAATAGGCTCCTGCTCTTTTGGACTTTGTTTTGGAGCAGACGCGGCTCTTTCATGATATAGGTGAGGTGTCTAGGCCAGAGGGCTAGATACATGTTTTCTTATCCTGTATTTTCTTTAATCCTTAATCTTTAATAAACCTCATAAAAATATAATACTCATTACAGAGAGAAACTAATTTCTACCTGCCTCAGTCTCCCCTAAATTTTAATCTTTACATACTAATGGTAGGTAGCTACACCTGCTACTCATTGTTTATTCTTAGACAAATAACTTCTCTAAACTTGGTTCTTCATAGGTTAAACAGAAGGGTTGGACATAATCATGGAAATTGCTTTCCATTTTATGGTTCACATGTTTCTAGTTCACAGAAGCAAATGGTCAAAGGCAAGCAGAAAGCAGAAAATCCCTAGGAACCAAAAGGGAAGGGTGAGGCCATAATGACCAGCAGGAGGAAGGAACCTTCTACATGAAGGGAGAGTGGTGTGAACCTTAAAAATTCTCAGACCCTACTTCAGAACACTTGGTTAAGACCATTCCCCATTTTAAACAGTGAAGGGACTTAGATCAGGAATGTGAGACCTCTACTCCACCCCTACTTAAGCATACTTTAGGGGAAGATAAAATTGTAAACTCCTTTCTGAACAATGAAAAATACTTAACCCATACTTATAGTAGGGCAAAAATTTTTAAGCTGTGCCTGTTTTTAGATCTAATACAAAAGGGTGCTAAGTACCTATAAAGGTCAGGCAACTTGTGAATTTACAAGGAGCAAAGAGGTGAGAAACTTACTCAGAGATTTTAGTCTACTCAGGTGTGAACTTAAAAGTTTAGTCTACTCCGGTGTGAATTAAGAATGGTCAGTCCTTTGGAAAATGTCTACTGTGATTGGTAGATGTGAGAACTTAGGGGAGACATAGGAGAAAATTCTCTTTACAAGGAGATCAAAAAGAGGTCTCAGAGATTCATCTGGGAAAAGCTGAATTGGAGGAGGCAGCTGGTCAAAGCTGCCTTGAAGGTTTCTCTCCTGGGACTCTCTCAGGACACTGTCTCAGAGAACTCTCTTTGGAGATCGAGCTGGCCAAAGCTGAACCAGTGTCTCTCTGAACACTAGAATCTTGCTTGGACAAATCTTGTGGTGAGTTGATAAAAGACTGACTGATCTCTCTCTTAGGGTTTTCAGCCTAGGCTGGCTCATGCTGGCCTAGGCTGGTCTAGTCCTTTTCTCATTATTCCTCTTTTTTTCTCTCTCTCTCTCCCTTTCAATAATTCCTCATTTGTAGTAATTAAAATCTCTATAAAACCCAGCTGACTTGGGTATATTTAATATTTGGGAATTTTTCCCTGGTGACCACTTTATATTTGATCTAAAACAAGACACTGTCTTGAAACCATATTTTCTGTGGTCACAATTTAAGGCAACCACTCTTTTATCTGCCACAGTTTATGGCTTCCACTATTTTAATTATTACAGTGGGCAGCACACAGAATCTGGAGCGATTTCCCTCAACAACACTTTGGGCAGTCCCACCCATAGAAGAAAGATGAATTTTTAAAGATAATTTTTTTTTAAAAAGAAGAGTGATGGGGAAAAGAAAACCCGGAAAAATGATCAATACAATGAAAAAAATTGAGAGTACATGCAAGATGCATCAACCTCCTCTCCCCCTACTTGTGCAAAGGAATTATAAGACCTTGCTTTTTGTATGACTCCTCTGTCCCAGGCAGGATACCTTTTAATCTACACTTCTACTAGGGCTGGCGCCAACTCCAAGATGGGGCCAGCTAAGTGCTTGTAGGTAGTAGTTTATTAAGTAGATATACCTGGTTGGAATGAAAAGTGTGAGCATAGAATAAAGGCAGATCAGATCAATGCTATAGCAGAGATTTGAGCACTACTTGTTATGTACATTAAAGTAGAGCATTAAACATATCCCATAATTGATATTTACATTTCTTTTTTAAAACCTTACCTTGAATCTTATGATCAACACTATGTATTGGTTCCAAGGCAGAAGCCTGGTAAGAGCTATAAATTGGAGGTCTAGTGATCTGCCCAGGGTCACAAAGTTGGGAAGTATCCGAGGTTGGATTTGAACCGACAACCTCCTGTTTCTACATGTGGCTCTCAATCATGGAACTGTGCCTGATATTTATAATTCTAAATGAACTGCTTCTTTAAGAGTCTTTCTCCCCTTAGATCCTTTCAAGGTCACCAGCAAATGAAAGTGCACATGTATTTCCAGAGGTAGATTTGATTTTACAATCATGTATTTCACAGGGGGGAGCCAGGATCATCCGGTCCTTTTGTGCACTCAGGGTTCAAGGTCCTGGTTTAAAAGCAAACAATTATAGCTTTAAGAATAGATATGTAAACAGACCTATAATTTATGGTTTTGCTAATTGTTCTTCCCTGCTGTGGATATTAGCTGGCATTTGGTCTTCAGTCATAGTACATGTACAATGTAATTACAGATATTTGAGGAAAGGTAGAGAGCCCTTTAAAAGTTAAGCTCTGGCTGCTTTGCCTCAATAGGGAGAAATAAGCTCTCTCCCGGGTGTGGTTGTCTCTTCCTGACTGGCAGATATTTTCTGTAGCCAAGGGAAGCCAGCATTTGAAGATAAAACCCCTATTATCTAGTGTAGATATGCCGACTCAATATTGCAATAATTTTCTTTCTGTCTTTACTTCTTTTCCTCAAGGGCATCCTGTATGATTGTAACTTGTGTAAGTATATTTCACAGATGAGACACTGACAATAAAAAAAAAATCCCAGAATACAATAAAAAAAAAAAACAACCACCCCAGCATCAGCAACTGATTCCACTTTCAGCCTCTCTCCTGAGCTGGGGATGGAAGCACACACATGCTATTGACAAAAGATGGTCAGAGAATTGCAGCCTCTATTAAGACAAAATTGGGGGTAGGTGGAGGAAAGGCTGGGAAAAGATCTTGCTGGGACTGTGCAGACAGAAACTGTTGAATTTTCCTTCACAAAAGCAAAGTAGAGTCACATGAGGGAAATGTGCCCCTACCATATGTATCAGCTATACCAAGCAGCTTTTCTTGGGAGACAGATGTTATCTACTCTGAGGAATTTCTAAAGGCACTTCTCTCACTAGGGTGTGTGGCATAATAGAAGAGCCAGGCTCTCCTAATTCCTGCTTTCATTGGGCCTCTCAATAAGATGCCCCTCTCTTTTTTCTTACAGAATAAGAAAAACCCAATAGATCTTTATTGAATATCTGTTTGAAACACAGAGAAAAATAATGCCTCAAAACACAGTGACAAAATCTTTGACTACAGGAAGAAAAGTGGTTCGGAAGAAAGACTGCTGGAATCAAACTTTATGCAGAGAGGCCTAGTTTGTAACAAATATACACTGGAGGTAGCAAGGCACAGGAAAAGAATTCAGGATCTGGAGTCCCAGGACCTGGGATCAAATTCTACCTCTTACACAAGTGGCAGTCTTGCTGATCTGTTCTCCATTTGTAAAATGATTAAGTTGGATGAGAATACATTTAAAGTTTCTTCTAACCCTAAATCTATATTTTCTGCTTATTTTATCAAAGTCGATTATTGCATCTGACTTTTTGTGACACCATTTGGCATTTTCTTTTATTCTTTTTTTATTATAGATATTTTATTTTACCAATTACATGTAATAACAAATTTTAATGTAAGTTTTCCAAATTTATATGATCCAAATTGTCTCTCTCCCTCCTCCTTCCTAGAGCTGGCAAGTAATTCATTCTGGGTTATATATGTGTTATCATGCAAAACATATTATTCATTTTTGTAACCGAATAATTATACAAAACTAAAATCTCAAAACAAACCCCTCTCCCCCAGTTTGGGGTTTTCCTGGCAAAGATACTTGAGTGGTTTGCCATTTCTTTCTCCTGCTCATTTTACAGATTACAAAACTGTGGCAAACAGTCTTAAATGACTTGGCCAGGATTACACAGATAGCACCTGAGGTCACATTTGAACTCAGGTCTTCCTGACTCCAGGTCTGCTCTTCTATCCACTTTGCCATCTAGCTGCCCATTTGAAAATGGAGATGAAAACAATTGCTCAATGAGAAATGATGATGATAGAATTATAGATTTGGTCCAGGAAGGAACCTTGAGTTTATCTAATCCCATGTTGGCAAACCTACGGCACACGTGCCAGAGGAGGCTACTTTCATCCACCTCTCTACTATGTCTGACGACATTTTTCACATTACGCACCTCTGTCTGAGGGGTGCAGTTTGGGCACTTGGTCTCTAAAAGGTTTACATCATTGATCTAGTCTACACCTCTCATTTTATAATTAAATATTTGTTGACTCACTGACTCAGGGAGATCAGAAAAAAATATGTGACTAATCAAAGGTCTTGACTATAATAAAGAAGCACAGTTGAGCTATATCACCTAACTCAACTAAATCCTCCAAATCCACTGTGATCTTCTACTCTTCTTTCCTTGTATATCATCTGGACACGATTCACCCTTTTCTAGCTAGAGAGAGATAGGTGGTGAGGTGAATACACTGAAAATGGTCTGGAGGTCAGGAAGACCTGAGTTAAAATTGATCTCAGACAATTTCTGGCTATATAACCCTGAGCAAGTGACTTAACTTCTGTCTGAGATTTCCTCATATGTAAAATGGGAATCAGAATAGCACCTGCCTCCTAGGGTTATTGGGGGGGGTACCAAATGAGATAAGAACTTAGCACAGTGCCTGGAACGTAGTAGGTACACAATAAGTGCTTATTCCCATTCCTTTTCCCTTTCCTTTTTGATTGTAGGCTATCATTGTTCAGTCTTTTTTGTCCAATTTTGGGGATCCCATTTTCTTTCTTTTTTTTTTTTTGGCAAAGACATTGCAGTTGTTGGCCATTTCCTTCTCCAACTCATTTTGTAGGTCAGGAAGCTGTGGCAAACAAGATTAGGTGATTTGCCGAGGGTCACTCCACTAGTAAGCAACAGATGCTAGATTTGAACTGAGGAAGATGAGTTTTCTTGATTTCAGATCTGGATCTCTAGCCCTTGCACTACCTAGCTGCCCTGCTAACTGTAGGACTCAATTCTCAAATTCCTAAAATGGAAATAAGATTCTTTAGTGGAACACCTGTTTTTAGTTTCTCCATGTGGGTTTCTTCTTTAAGGTTTTCAGATTAGCTGTATTTTAGTTCCCAGGAGCAGGAATGCTTTATTTGAAGAATTTATTTTCCACACAATAACCCAGTGAGGTGGGTGGAATCATAGGACCCTATGTTTGGAGCTCTAGGGGATCTTAAAGACCATTTAGCTCCACTTCCAAATTTTTACACATGAGGAAATTGAATCCCAAGGAGGGTTATGTGACTAGCCACATGACTAATAAATATCAGTCAGAATGAATGAATGAATAAGAAAAGATTTTATTAAGTGATGACTGTGTCTTGGACATGGTGATAAGTGATGAAGCTTAAGATGGAGCAAGGAATCAAGAATCAAGATGGAGCTTAAGATGGAGCAAAGAATCAAGAATACCCTAACCTTAAGGAACTTCCATTCTAATAGAAGACCATAGATAAAGGGGATCTAGAAAGGAGGCTAAAGGTGCACACAATTATATGACTTGAAAATGACCTGGAAGTGATATGGATCTATATCTCATTTTATAAATCAGATAAAGGAAAACTCATCTTATAGAGCTGAGTGTCTCAAAGGCAAGAATCCAAGATTTCTGAGGCACAATGGCGAGGATGAAGATGATAGCTAAAATGTAGTCTTAAGTCTAGATTCTAGGTCCAACCTTCTTTCTGCTGTCCTACACTGTATGTCCACTTGCTAGTTTTATTATCAGGAAAATGGGATACTATGGGGATAACAGAGAGGCATAGATGTCTACTGTTTTAGGGGCAGCTATAAGGCAGTTAGGTGGCTCAGGGGATACAGGATCAGGTCTGGAGTCAGGAAGATTCATTTTCCTGAGTTCAAATCTGGCCTCAAAAATTGAAAATTTGTGTGACCCTGAACACGTCACTTCATCATGTTTGCCTCAGTTTCCTCATCTATAAAATGAACTAGAGAAGGAAATGGCATGCCAAGAAAATCACAAATGGAAAAGGTAAGTGGCACAGTAGATAGAGCACCAGTTCTACAGTCAGGAAGACTCATCTTTTTTTAGTTCAAATCTGACCTTGGACACTTATTAGCTGAGTGATCTTGGGCAAGTCTCTTTACCCTGTTTGCCTCAGGTTCCTCATCTGCAAAATAAAGTAGAGAAGGAATTGACAAACCAGTCCACTATCTATACCACAATTTGTTCAATCATTCCCCAGTTGAGGGACATCCCTTTAGTTTCCAATTCTCTGCCACCACAAAAAGAGAGCAGCTACAAATGTTTTTGTATAATCAGTTACTTTCCCATTTTATTTTTTTATCTCTTTGGGATACAGACCTAGTAGTGGTATTACTGGATCAAAAGGAATTTATTCTTTTATAGCCCTTTGGGAATAATTCCAAATTGCCCTCCAGAAAGATCAATTCACAATTCTACCAGCAATGCATTAGTATTCCAATTTTGCCACATTCCCTCCAACATTTATTATTTTCCTTTACTGTCATATTGGCCAATCTTATGGGTGTGAGGTGGTAGCTCAGAGTTGTTTTATTATTTGCATTTCTCTAATCAAGAGGGATTTAGAACTTTTTTCACATTGTTATTGATAGCTTTGATTTCTTCATCTGAAAATTGTCTTTTCATAATCTTTGACCATTTATCAATTGGAGAATGACTTGGATTCTTATAAATTTGATTTAGTTTTTTATATATTTGAGAACTTTTAGCAGAGAAATTTGTCATAAATTTTTTTCCATTTTTTTTTGATTCCCTTCTAATCTTGGTTGGTTTGTTTGAACAAAACCTTTAAATTTAATATAATCAAAGTTATTCATTTTATATCTTGTAATGTCCTCTGTCCCTTGTTTGGTCATTAATTCTTCCCTTATCCATAGATTTGACAGGTAAAGTATTCTACATTCCTCCTATTTACTTAAACCATATTATAATGTAGATATTATTACCCAGTTTTGTTTTGTTTTCCTCCTAAAATCCTTACTTTCTGTCTTAGTAAGGACTCTAAGGTGGAAGGGCAAGGGCTAGGCCAAGGGTCCCCAAACTTTTTACACAAGGGGCCAATTCACTGTCCCTCAGACCCTTGGAGGGCCGGACTATAAAAACCTAACCCTAACCCTAACCCTAACCCTAACCCTAACCCTAACTCTAACTCTAACTCTAACTCTAACTCTAACCGTAACTCTAACTAACTCTACCTCTACCTCTACCTCTACCTCTACCTCTACCTCTACCTCTAACTAACTCTAACTCTAACTAACTCTAACTCTAACCCTAACCCTAACTCTAACTCTAACTCTAACTCTAACTAACTCTAACTCTAACTCTAACTCTTAACTCTTAACTCTTAACTCTTAACTCTGACTCTAACCCTGACTCTAACTCTAACTCTAACTCTAACTCTTAACTCTTAACTCTTAACTCTGACTCTAACCCTGACTCTAACCCTGACTCTAACTCTAACTCTAACTCTAACTAACTCTAACTCTAACTTTAACTCTAACTCTAACTCTAACTAACTCTAACTCTAACTCTAATTAACTCTAACTATAATTAACTCTAACTAACTCTAACCCTAACTCTAACTCTAACTCTAACTCTAACTAACTCTAACTCTAACCCTAACCCTAACTCTAACTCTAACTCTAACTCTAACTAACTCTAACTCTAACTCTAACTCTTAACTCTTAACTCTTAACTCTTAACTCTGACTCTAACCCTGACTCTAACTCTAACTCTAACTCTAACTCTTAACTCTTAACTCTTAACTCTGACTCTAACCCTGACTCTAACCCTGACTCTAACTCTAACTCTAACTCTAACTAACTCTAACTCTAACTTTAACTCTAACTCTAACTCTAACTAACTCTAACTCTAACTCTAACTCTAACTCTAACTATAATTAACTCTAACTAACTCTAACCCTAACTCTAACTCTAACTCTAACTCTAACTAACTCTAACTCTAACTCTAACTCTAACTCTAACTCTAACCCTAACTCTAACTCTAACTCTAATTAACTCTAACTAACTCTAACCCTAACTCTAACTCTAACTCTAACTCTAACTCTAACTCTAACTCTAACTCTAACTCTAACCCTAACTCTAACTCTAACTAACTCTAATTAACTCTAATTAACTCTAACTAACTCTAACTAACTCTAACTCTAACTCTAACTCTAACTCTAACTCTAACTCTAACTCTTAACTCTAACTAACTCTAATTAACTCTAATTAACTCTAACTAACTCTAACTCTAACTCTAACTCTAACTCTTAACTCTTAACTCTCTCTAACCCTAACTCTAACTCTAACTCTTAACTCTTAACTCTTAACTCTGACTCTAACCCTGACTCTAACCCTGACCCTAACTCTAACTCTAACTCTAACTCTAACTCTAACTCTAACTCTAACTCTAACTAACTCTAACTCTAACTCTAACTCTAACTAACTCTATCTCTAACTCTAACTCTAACTAACTCTAACTCTAACTCTAATTAACTCTAACTAACTCTAACTCTAACTAACTCTAACTCTAACTCTAACCCTAACTCTAACTAACTCTAACTCTAACTCTAACTCTAACTCTAATTAACTCTAACTAACTCTAACTAACTCCAACTCTAACTCCAACTCTAACTCTAACCCTAACTCTAACTAACTCTAACTCTAACTCTCTAACTCTAACTCTAACTCTAACTAACTCTAACTCTAACTCTAACTAACTCTAACTCTAACTCTAATTAACTCTAACTAACTCTATCTCTAACTCTAACTCTAACTAACTCTATCTCTAACTCTAACTCTAACTAACTCTAACTCTAACTCTAACTATAATTAACTCTAACTAACTCTCTAACTCTAACTCTAACTAACTCTAACTCTAACTCTAACTCTAACTCTAATTAACTCTAACTAACTCTATCTCTAACTCTAACTCTAACTAACTCTAACTCTAACTCTAACTATAATTAACTCTAACTAACTCTCTAACTCTAACTCTAACTAACTCTAACTCTAACTCTAACCCTAACTCTAACTAACTCTAACTCTAACTCTAACCCTAACTCTAACTAACTCTAACTCTAACTAACTCTAACTCTAACTCTTTAACTCTAAGTCTTAACTCTAACTCTAACTCTAACTCTAACTCTAACTCTAACTAACTCTAACTAACTCTAATTAACTCTAACTAACTCTAACTAACTCTAACTAACTCTAACCCTAACTCTAACTCTAACTCTAACTCTAACTCTAACTCTAACCCTAACCCTAACTCTAACTCTAACTCTAACTCTAACTCTAACTCTAACTCTAACTCTAACTCTAACTAACTCTAATTAACTCTAATTAACTCTAACTAACTCTAACTAACTCTAACTCTAACTCTAACTCTAACTCTAACTCTAACTCTCTCTAACCCTAACTCTAACCCTAACTCTACCTGGGCAGCCGTATACACAGTGTGGAATTCCCTCCCCCAGATCACCACTCACCATGTTGACATCTTCCATTGTGCAGCCACAAGGATTATGTCACCAGAAGTAGTACTGTACATGAGCTACACTGGGCTTTGCAGCGCTGTGCTCCTCTCACTGACCACCAATGAAAGAGGTGCTCCTTCTGGAAGTGCAGTGGGGGCCAGAGACATGGCTTCAGGGGGCTGCATGGGACCCTCAGGCAGTGTGGGCTAGGCAAATACTGTTAAGTGATTTGCCCAGGGTCACATGGTTAGGAAGTGCCTGAGGCTGGATTTAACCCCAGGACCTCCCCACTCCAGCCTGGTGCTTTCTCTATCCACTGTGTTACTAGTTGGACCTTATTACCTAGTTTTACAGGTAAAGATCCTGAGACCTAGAGAGGTTAAGCTGATTCTCAAGTGTGAGAGGTAGGTTTGATTCTAGGTCTTTCTGGTCCATTATAATGAAACTATCTTTTGATAGATAAATTCAACTATGTCTAGTAATCTACATTACCCAGTATTATCCAGTAATATACATTATTGAGAGGGTAGAGTTCTTCCTTCAGAGCAAGGCCTTTCCCACAGAAATAGAACTATTTTTTTAAAGTTTTATGATGTAGGAAAGGAATTTGGTCCACTGAAATTCAATTATATCATGAGGGTCAAACATTTCTGGTTATATCCTAGACCAGAAGTGTTGAACTTTCAGAGTGTAGTCAAAGGAGATTAGAATATATAGTTGGAATGTTTAATAAAATAAATGTAAATAGGATACCACACAGAAATATGTTAATTTGTGTTTTTCTAAGTCAGTATCCCTTCACAGGAATCATTTCTATTTAAGTTTCAACAAGCCTTAGCAAAAGTGGACAGGAGCCCAAATTGGTTTTCAGGCCTTTTCATTACTCTTCTCCTTCACAGAAGCTTCCTTTCTGGCACCCAGGAACCTCCTGCTGCCCATTGACTTCCCAACACTCCCATCCCATGGATGCTTCCTCCCCACTTGAGGGTTACAGAATATCATGCCATTTGTTTCTCACAATAACCCTGGAAGAGAGGCCCAATGGGGATTACACTCTCCATTTTGCAAAGGAGCATGGGGCATAAGTAAGGCGTAGCCTCTAAGAGTGTGAATTTGAGTGTGGAGGCTGAGGACTTCACCCTGTGACATATCAGAGATTAACCTGCCCGTGGAGGTTGAGTTCAGGTGAAAAACAGAGGGCTAGCTGCCCTCAGGGCCATGGCCTGACTGTGGATGTCCTCCCCTGTCTGGGGATTTGAGAATAGGGTTTATGTGCAGGTGGCTGAAAACACCCATTCTTCAGAACAGATACTGAAAGATAAGATTTTCTCTAACGAGGTTTATCTGACAGGTGGGCAGCAGAGCTCACCAGCTGGGTGATATCTGCTTTAGAAAGGAATAATGGAGCCCCGAGTGACCTAACAAATATATCCATTCTGGTGGATTGTGGTTGGTGACTAAATAAATAAGAAAGCCACCCGCCTGTGGCTGAGGGACTCGTTTGCTCCCTCCCCCAGTGAGTCCCCCCAGCTTTGTTTCTGGGAACTTCTGTTAAGGTGTCCAAAGCATGGATGTCTCTAGGCAGGAGCTTATGGAGAATGAAGGCTGGGAATATGGACACACGGAAGGTTCTTCATCCGGCACTGAGTCCCTGTAGCTGAGAAATTTCTGATTTCATGAGCAAAAAGAGCTGATTGGAGAGGGAGGAAGATGGAAGAGAAGTCCAGAGATATCTTGGGGCAGGAACAAGACGGAGCAAGTCTTAAAGCACCGGTGAGAATGGCACCTTGACCAAGGTCCAGGCTGGGTGAGTGAGTGAAACCCACTTCCCACCTTGCAACAGTGTGACTGAGTATTGGATTTGCCTGTTTAATTCAAATATAAGCTGAAAGGAAAACCAAGAAAGGTCAGATTCCATAATGTGGGGAGGACTAAAATGGCTGCTGTTTCTGTAATACTTGTATCGGCTACACACCTTTAAAATGTTTGTATTTTATTATTTTTATTAAATCAATTTAAGCAGTGTACTAATATGATAACCTTAAGTATAGGGCTTTGGCAGCACTGAGCGGAGTGAGGTAGGATGAGGTCTGATGAACTATTAATCAGAGGTTCATAACTGTGTTCACATACGTGTCTTTTTTCTGTCTCGATATATTTTGACATAATTAACTTCCTTTGCAATCATATAATTATATGTGTATGTATGTATATATATATATATATATATGTGTGTGTGTGTGTGTGTGTGTGTGCACATAAGTATTATATATAGTAAAACCTTGGAGATATTGTGGGTTTGGTTCCAGACCACCATAATAAAGTGGATATAGCAATAAATCGAGTCACATGAATTTTTTGGTTTCTAAGTGCATATAAAAGTTATGTTTACCCTATGTATGCTGCAGTCTATTAAGTGTGCAATAGTATTAGGTCTAAGAGAACACAATGTATATACCTTAATTAAAAAATACTTTATTGCTAAAAATTGTTATCCATAAAATGAGCCTTCAGCAAGTCGTAATCTTTTTGCTGGTGGAGGGTCTTGCCTCCTTGTTGATGGCTGCTGGCCGATCAGGGTGGTGGTTGTTGATGGCTGGGGTAGCTGTGGCAATTTCTTGAAATAAGACAACAATGAAATTCACTGCATCAATTGACTTTTCCTTTTACTTGAACACTTAGAGGCCTTTGGGGGGTTATTCATTGGTCTAATTTCAATGTTGTATCTGAGGGAGTAGAGAAAGAGACTGGGGAAGGGCTTGTCAGTGCAAGCAGTCAGAACACATACAACATTTATTGGTTTGTAGCACCCCAAAATAATTACAATAGGAACATCAAAAGATTATTGATCATAGGTCGCCATAACAGATATAATAATGAAAAGGTTTGAAATATTGAGAGAATTGCCAAAATGTTACACAGAGACATGTTGTTGGAAAAATGGTGCCAATAGACTTGCTCAATGCAGGGTTGCCACCTACCTTCAAACTGTCAAAAATTCAATATCTGAGAAATGCAATAAAGCAAAGTGCAATAAAATGAGGTATGTGTGTATAATTTTATGCATTTAAAATATTCTGAGAATACTATTTTTCTTCACCAGACTGCCAAAACATTCATGAAACAAAAAAGATTAAGGATCCTTAACCCAATTGGTTAATCTAGTCAATTCTAGACTAAAGAAACAATCTAGGTCAGCATCTGGGAGGATTAGAGCCAAGAGAGGGGCAAGCCGAGTTGTCAGAGCCTCAGATGTGCCCTGGGAGCATGCCACCTACACCAGTCTGCCCTTTGGTTTTTGGTAATGTATTGATAGGTGGATTGAGCACAATAACAGCATATTATGTTCTGATCCTTAGTAGTCACAGTTCCCAGCTTTCCTTATTTCTGGGTATATTAAGTCCTTTCCAGACCCTTTCCATTATTTAACTGACCAGATGAACTGGCATAATATAAAATAGAAAAGTCAGCTATCTTTGTGGCATGATTTTATTTCGTGGATTCAAAAGGCTCCTATTTATCCTCAAACTCCCTTTATCAGTCTGCTTGGGAATCTAAAGTTTCTCCCATTTTTATTACTTTTAGAATAATGCAAATTCCTCTTAATGAGAGAAAAAAATAATTTGATAAAGGCTCTTCATCATTTAGTCCTCTAATACACATATTTTGGACAAATACTTTTGAGGGACAATGATCTGGGTCCAAAATTGAATAGGTGGAAGAGAGTGGGATAGATTTTATTTGGAACATTTTGGAGCATCTTCAGTAATCTCAAGATGCTCCCTGACATAGAATGCATTAAAAATGCCAGTATACATTTTAAAATTCAATTTTATTTTATTTTATTTTCAGGACCAAAGTTTCTCCACTCCACCTTCCTCCTTTGCTGTGTCCCCACCCATCATGAGAAAGTAAGAAAACCCAAAACTTCTTACAAATATGTATAGTCAAGAAAAATAAGTTTCTGTATTAATCATGCCAGAAAATAATAATAAAAATAAAACAAAGAAAAACAAAGTTTCATTTTGCTCTCTGAGTCCATTATCTCTCTATCTGGAAGTGGGTGCTTTATTTAATCCTGAGTTCTGGAATTGTGATTAATTCCATTGTGTGGACCAGAATTCTTAAATATCTCAAAATTGTCTTTATGATATTTTATTGCATGTTACCATACTTGTGCTCATTTGTTTTTGTATCAGTTCATACAAATCCTCTTAAGGTTCTCTGAACCCATCCCCTGTAGATATTTCTTACACAGTAATTTTATCACATCAGTATTCTAGTGGTGATAAATCTACTAAGGAGCAAGTATATCTAATGGGAAGTATCCTATAATGCTATTCAATGAATAATGTAAAATTATAGGATCATATATTTGAAAAACTGGAAATTACCTTAGAGGTCATCTAGTCCAATCCTCATATTTTAAAGGCAGAGAGAGTGTGAGAGAGACAGACATTAGCCAATTGGGTAGGACTAGAAGATGATCCCTTTTCTTCAAATCCAGTATTATCTACTTCATTAGCCATTTTAGCTAAAAGAGCAATGCATATGAATTGTGAAATGTAACACTGTCTCAATAATTACAATTCACTCAAAGGGAAATTAAGGAGTGCATGGTCAGTATAAGTAACCTGATGCTTGTTGCTCTTGATGATTTGGATTCAAGAAGTAGGGTAAGGATGTCATTCCAAAAATAGATGATCAGAAAAGGAAGTGGGCTGGCCATGTAGTAAGACCAAAGGCCCAAGAGATGGATGGGTTGAACAACCACGGAATGCTAAAAGACCTGGAGGGCGGCTTAATCCCCCAGAGAGGATTTATGGAAGGACATGAACAAATTACATAGAATGAAAATGTATGGATAGGATGCAACTTGTGCTATTATTAGTAGGTGTATCCACATTGAGCAGATTTAGACCCATTGAATGCATTGAAGAAATGAAGAAAGCTCTCAGTGTAAGGCATTGAAGCAGTTAAAAGGAAAAAAAAATTAAACCCTTACCTTTTGTCTTAGTATCAGTATTGTGTATTGGTTCTAAGGCAGAAGAGCAGTATGAGGTAGGCAATGGGGGTTAAGTGACTTGCCCAGGGTCACACAGCTAGGAAGGGTCTGAGGCCAGATTTGAACCAAGGACTTCCCATCTCTAGTCCTGGCTCTCAATCCATTGAACCACCCAGCACCCCTAGGAATTTTTTTTTTTTAAAGAGGGGTAGCTAGGTAGTACAGTAGGTAGAGTGCCATGCCTGGAGTCAGAAAGACTTATCTTCATGAATTCAGACACTTGCTAGCTGTGTGACTCTGGGAAAACCCCTAAACCTGTTTGCCTCAGTTTCCTCATCTGTAAAATGGACTGGAGAAGGAAATAGTAAACCATTCTAGTATGTTTGCAAAAAACAAAACAAAACAAAACAAAAAGACTCACAAAGAGTTGGACTGAAGTTATTCAACAACAAAAGCAAAGCACATTAAACAATCACAAACTAATGAAACTATTGTGAACTAATTGAACAGATTAACAATAGTTATTTAATGTGCTCTCAGATTCTAAGAGAACAGAGCAAGATCATAATGCGCTGAAAAAGAGAAGAATGATTCAAGAGAATGGTCAGGGGGTGGGGAATTTGTCTGTGGAGTAGGGACCTAAATGGAGCTTCAGAACCAAGGGTTTGGAAAGTGAAAAAAAAAAAGGAAGTCTGAGTGAAGGCTACTGGGAAAGTGAAGAGCCAGGAAGAATCTAAAAAATTCAATTTTGCCTCTTTACCCATTTCATTGATGGCTGGTCTCATACCTCAACAGAAATGTTAAAGTTGCATTGCGATTGAGTGGCAGTTGTCCTAACTTTTTCTTCTTTGTTAAATCTTTACATCACTTTACCAAAATCTGGTTCTAGTTTTATGGAATGAGTCTGGAGGTATGGGTGTGACAAGGTAGATCCCTTCTTTACAGTATAGTAGTGCCCCAGTGGAATGCATATTCCTTGTATAAAAGATAACTTAGTTAAGCAGTTTGAAATGATTAAAATAAGAAAAAAACTGGAAGGAATTCCATGTGAACTGGAATGACCTCCAGGAATTGATACAGAGTGAAAGGAGCAGAACCAGGAAAACATTGTACACAGAGACTGATACACTATGGTACAATCGAACGTAATGAACTTCTCCATTAGTGGCAATGCAATGATCCAGGACAATTTGGAGGGATCTATGAGAAAGAACACTATTCACATTCAGAGGAAAAACTGTGGGAGCAGAAACACTGAATAAAAACAACTGCTTAACTACAGAGGTCGAGGGGATATGGCTGGGGATGGAGACTCTAAATGATCATCCTAGTGCAAACATCAACAACATGGAAATATCTTCTGATCAAGGACACATGTAATACACAGTGGAATTGCTCATTGGCTACGGGAAGGGTGGGTTGAGGGGAGGGAGGGAAATATTGTGATTCTTGTTACCAAGGAATAATGTTTTAAATTGACTAAATAAAATTTTCAAAAAAATATTTATATCTCTATGTATAGAACAGTCCCTGGGATATATTAGATGTTTACTACATAGTTGTTGATTGATAAGTGTATTGGTGAAAAATACATTGGACTGAATTTTCCCCAGGACCCATGTCCTCTCTGAGAAGAATTTGAGCACTTGGGGAAATAAAGAAATCTTCTTTTTAGGCTACTAGTGGGCACCCCTGGGTTACCAATCACTGAAATTGTCATGATTGGACCTACTTCAACTATGGCATATTCCATTGATATTCTTCATGTCTCATCTTATTATCTGAACTTCTTTCTAGATTTACATCTTCTTCTGCCTGCCTGTAGAATAATGACATCCTTTAACTCCATATTTGCTTCTTTCCCTGATATCCTCCTCAAGCCATGGACCAGCCTGGACTTCTACTTCTTGCCTTTTCTAGCCATGGCCATTGTTGACCAAGTCTTGATGATTACTTCAATGGTGAAATCACATCCCAGAGAATTCTGTAGTAATATAGCCTGAATGCATGAAGATCCATATGTAATATCCGTTTTCTCATTTTTAATGCTTCATAGCTAGATGGGAAGAATGCCTTCCTTTTCCTTTTCTTAGGCTAAAAGTCTGGCTCCAGTTTTCTTTAACATTTGACTTTGCCAAGCTTACCCTTATAGAACATTTTCATTGTGCCTTTTTTTTTTTGTCAAATCCCCTTGGCCATTGAATGAAAGAAAACTCCACTGAATGTTATTGCTGAGCAGCTCCCGGCATGTTTACGATATATATGTGTCTCTTCCTGGCTGACCTCACTGAAGGGGGCTGCCAGTTAGCCAGGGACCCATTTAGAGTGGCAGGGGATGAGAAATTATAGACCATCTAGCCTAACCTCAGAGGTAGGCAAGATCCGAGAGACATTAATAAGGAATGAGATCACAAAACATCTGGAGAAATATGAACTGACAAAAACTAGCCATTGTGGTTTTGTAAAAGGGTAAATCTTGTTTGACAAATCTAGTGGAAAAAAGGGGGAGATAATGTGGAAAGCAGAGGGTTGGGAGGCAGCAGATATAAACTACTTGTATTTTCTTATGGTATCGGATAAGTTATTGCTGAATTGCTATACAGACTGTTCTGACCTCTATCTTTTCTAGAGCAGGGGCATCCCACGAAGAGTTCATATAAAATAGCAATCAGCCTTTCTTATTGAGTTGCCAGTGTTCTGGCAACACTGACACCCTTAAGATTTTTATATTTGATAGTCATAATCGATATTAGCTGAGTTCTGTCTTTGCTACTTTGGCACCAAGTGAAGTTCTAGAATGTAGGGATCCTAACTTTGGAGGCAAGATACTCGGGGGATCATTTTGGCTTGGTGTGCCTGTTCATATTTTTCTATTAATTCCCAGGTGAATCCATGGAGAAAATGTATAAAGAGAAGAATTCTTAAAACCCTTCTTGGAGAAAAAAAACTTTAAATGTAACTCTTGAAAACTGTTAATGGGACAAATTGGTAAGAACAAAAATATGAAAAGGAGAAAGTGTTCTGTTTCTTGATGATTGTTAGGAACAGAAGAGATCAAGCTCTGCATTTTCTTTTTTTCTTTCTGCTTTTACTACAGCATGTTACATTTATGTTCTTCATGTCTCTTTCTCGTAGTAGAATAATTACATTCTCCAGCCCCATATTTGCTTCTTTCACTGACATCTTCCTCAACCCATGGACCACTTCCACTCCTTGAATCATCTATTTGGATTAGAAGACTTCTCAGTTCAGTTGGAATGGACCTTGAATTCCAGCCTCATGCCTCCATTTTGAAACCTGTTTTATTCCTTCAATGTGGAAATGCTTCTTCCCCCATTGCTGGAAAATTGTAGAAATGAACCAAAGCGCAAGAATTTATTAAGCACCTACTTTGTGCCAAGAAGATATACTAGGTACTGGATCTAGAAAGACAAAAATAAAGAAGTCTCTGACCTCAAGGATAATAGATAAGTAATCAAAACTTTTCAGCTGGAAGAGACCATTGAGGACACTGAGTCCATTTCCCCCCTCTCATTTCCCAACTGAGGTATCTGAGGTTTGGAGAAGCAAAATGACTTGCCCAAAATTACCTGGGTAGTAAAATTCAGAGATAAAATATGAACTCAGGCCCACAAACCTTAGGCTGTTCTACAATGCTGCTTCTCTTGCAACTTATTGGGGAAAGCAACATGTATGCATTTATAAAAAGTGATGTACAAGGTTATTTCATAGTGGAGGGTACTAGCTGTTGAAGGAATGAATCACGAAGGACCACATATAAAAGGGGGTGCTTGAACCCAGTTGGAGAGCCAAAATGTGTGTGTGTATGTTTTGGGGTTGGCACATCTACATCATGGACCCTGATGTGTCTACCTTCACAAAATACACGTCTTCTCTCTTGCTCTGGATCATGAGATTTAGATATTAGTCAATGTTTAATATGGGATTCAGAGAGCTACAGATATCTTCAAGATTCTGTGAAATTGGATACATTACTTAAAATAGAAAAGCAGAGTAAAATCAATAAAGTTTATTAAGAGCTAAACTCAAAACCCATGGTCCAAACCAAAACATTGTCCATCCTATGAAGATGAAAGGTTGGAGGAATAGGCCATCATAGATCAATAATTTGCTCCTAAGATGATTACAAAAGATGCTAAATTTTGATATTTAAGTCATCAATGAGGTTTGCCTTAAGAACATCAAAAGATCAGAAATTTACTGCTTTTGAAGCTGCTCTGAAAGGGGCTTGGTCTGACAGAGAGGAGTCAGAATGTGTCCAAATAAATCTTTACTCGTTCCTCGGCAAGCATAGGAATGAACAAGTAAATAAAAATGAAAAAGCGTTAAGCACTATGATATTCAAGGCACTGGTCTAGGTAATGAAGATACAAATAGAAAGGTAGGAGAGTCTGTTCTCAAGGAGCATATCAAAAGAAAACATGTATAAGAGTTTCAGCTGTTGGATAGAAAAATTAGTGGTCCTTGAGTGAGACAGATAAGAGATAGATAAGTAATCAAAACTTTTCAGCTGGAAGAGACCATTGAGACACTGAGTCCATTTCCCCCCTCTCATTTCCCAACTGAGGTATCTGAGGTTTGGAGAAGCAAAATGACTTGGCCTGTGAATGCCTCAAGAAGAGAGAAAGGATAGTAGTTTAGATTGGGAGTGGGGGGGGGGGTGAGGGGGGGCGAGACGGAGCCAGGAGATGGAAGAATTGAGTCAGAAACCAAGCTGGATTGATTTTAATGGAGCCACAGCACACTCCGACACTGAAAATCTCAAAGGAAAGTACCATCCAGTGGTCCAAAATTAACACCACACGTCAGAGAAATGATAGAGTTTAGCTGAGAGATTAGCTTAGGTTCCTCAGACTAGTTGCCAAGCAGGAACCTTATGGCTGAGAGAATAGGGTGTAGATAGTAGGATGAATTAGAAAGAGCTAGGTATTAGCATTGGAAAAGGAAAGCCCTGGGCCAAAGGCCAGGTCCCAGGTGAGAGAGAGAAGAAACAGTGTTAGGCAAAGCCTGAGATCCAAGAGAGAGAGAGGAGGTGTCTGTGGCTGCTCCTTTTAATGTCTTTGATATGCAAATATGCGTAATGCATAAACATGAATAGAGTGTATTGATTGGTTCAGGTGTAGATTCAAACAAGGTAAAGGTGGATAAGACAAAAGGATCTAAGTTTCATACCTTAACCTTAGCAATGCTGGGATCGGAGTTCATTGCTATGCGCAGAATGGCCATGTGTCCATACACAATCCTTACATCTTAATTATACATATGGGCTGGACTGCTACATTGAAGTACAATGGCAAAGCATATATTTTTAATGGCATCTCCACAGAAAAAAACCCTATATCTCCATAGTCTTTATCAATATATATATATATATATATATATATATATATATATAACTAGCTAGCTATCTCCCTACATAAAACTCTCGCTATATATGTTTATATTTATAAAACGATATCTATATCTATTGAACTTTTGAAAATTCTTAGCACGTAGATGATAAGAGGTTTTTTTTTTTCCTGGTCTTCAGAACTTGTGCCTGCTGAGGGGATGAAGACTGCCAACACCAGCATGAACAGTTGATCTTCACCAGGTAGCATTTCCACAAGGATTTGCCCCTTAGAAGATAGATATGGGAATTGGGCTAATAGCAAGGATTGGAGGTCTGGGGGATGCTGGTCAGAGTTTGGTGCGGCTAATAGCCAGGACATCAGGCTCCTTCTCCAATAAGGTTATTTATGGCTGTGGGGGCTAGACTAGAGGAAAGACTAGTCTTAAGATGTTTCTTGCAGGCAATCACCAGCAGAGTCCTAAGGGGAAATAGGGAACAAAGTGACAATAGAAGTGTGATCTAATTGGCATAGAATGCCTACTATTTTTCAAGACACCTCCCTGCTTTAGCTGGGTTGACTTGCCTGTCCTGTTAGAAATTGGTTGGCTGTTCAGATGTTGATGGGTTCTACAGCCTGTATTCTTCTATACAAATGGGTCTTCTAATAATGGACTTTTGGCTTTTTGTTTAGTTTCAGATTAGATTCCTGGCCTGGCTTTTATTCTTTATCTTTTTATGGCTGCTCTGATTATTTCCTGAAGAGGTGGAGGAAGCAGCCTTCTGGGGCTTCCTCTCCCTGAACAGATCCATCCAGATCCTCTCTGTCTTCTTGGCTAGGTTCATTCTCCTGTTTATGAAAGTCTGGAGATGGGTCACGTCTTATACCACCGCCTGGTTCCCCTTTTGCAATGAGTTGATCCTAATCTTGCCAAAACCCAGATTGCTACTGTGAAGTAATTTCTGAAGAGTCATTTAGTTTCCTTAAATTTCTGGTTTCTACAATCATTTTTGTTGCTGGAGTTTTTTTTTTTATTTATCATATAGTGATCCTAGCCCCCCCAAAATACTGCCATGCATATGAGCTGTTGTTTAGGTGATGATGGGGATGGTTAACTCCTCATAGCTCAATATCTTAAGGAACTCTGATTATAAGAAAGTCAAAGAGCGTATAGTCCATCAGGAGAGCAACATATACCCATTCAAAGACAAGATGGCCTCCAAGAACTCTTCTATAAATTGATGTTCCAATGAAGTGTATACAAAATAAATAAAATTTATTTATATAAATTTTTATATTATTAAATATATTTTATAATAAATATATTTTTATAATATAAAATGTATTTATATTATAAAATTTATAAATATATTTATATTTATATAAATTTATTTATAATAAAATAAAATAATTTTGGCAGAGGAGGAGCATCAAGAATTGAGGAATTAGGAAAGCCCTCCTGTTGGGCTTAGTTATTTACATTTTGTCTTCCATAGAGACTGTTTGCCTTTCCATCCTCATTGCTGGGGACATAATAGGAACGTAATAACTGCTCATCAACTTGATGATTATAGGAGGTGGCAATTGGGCTATGCTTTGGAAGAAGTGGTCAATTCTTAGAGGTAGCAGTAAGGAGAGAGTCTATTCCAGGCACAGGAGTGCAACTTCTGTAATGGTCTGGAAATGGGAGATGGAATGTTGTGTGTGACAAAGAGCAAGAAGGCAATTTTGATCAGACTGTGGAATGCATAAGGGAGAATAAATTACATTAAGACTGAAAGGTAGGTTGCAAGCCAGGTTGTGAAAGACTTTAAATGCCAAACAGAAGAGCCATATTTGATCCCACAGGGATCAGGGAACTGTTTGAAATTTATTTAGTAAGACAGTGATATGGTCAGACATATGTTATAGGA